>NW_020174423.1:3166405-3404425 GCF_003031525.2 Neophocaena asiaeorientalis asiaeorientalis | reverse complement strand
TTCCCATTTAGGTCACCTCAGAGCACTGAGTAGAGTTCCCTGTGCTATACAGTAGGTTCTCATTAGTTATCTATTTTATACGTAATATCAAGATTATATATATATATATATATATATGTCAATCCCAATCTCCCAATTCATCCCACCCTCCTTTTTCCCCCAAACTAATCTTGTATATGGGGATATAGACCATTTGGTTATGGCGCGTCATCTCTTCATATGATGCTGAACACGATTTACCTTTTTATTTTTTTATCTGTATTCATGAGGGATTTTAGTCTATAGTTTTCTGACAGTGTCTTTGGTTTTTATATCAGGATAATGCTGGCCTCATAGAATGAGTTGGAAAGTCTTTTCTCCTCCTCTATTTCTGGAAGAGTTTGTGGAGTATTGGCATTTTTTCTTTAAATATTTGATAGAATTCACCAAGTGAAGGCATGTGGAATTGGTGGACTTTTTTTATAGTGGAAAATTTTTAAATGAATAATTCAGTCTCTTTATTTGTTATAGGTCTGTTCAAATTTTCTATTTCCTTTTTAGTCAGTTTTAATAAATTGTGTCTTTCTTGAAAGTTGTCCCTGAGTCTAAGTTGTCTAATTTGTGAGGATATAATAGCATTGTTCATTATAAGGGTTGTTGTTTAACCTTTTAAATTTATTTAGGGTTAATAGTAATATTCCTTCTCTAATTCCTGATTTTACTTGTGCCTTCTCTCCTTCTTTGAGGTTAGCCTAGCTAAAGGGTTATCAGGTTGCTATCTACTCAGAACCAACTTTTAGTTTTGTTGGTTTTTTTCTTACTGTTTTTCAGTTGTCTGTTCCATTCCATTGTGGTCTAGAACATATATGGTATGATTTTAATCCTTTTAAATTTATTAAGAATTGCTTGATGGCCTAGCATATGGTCTGTTTGGGAAAATGTTCCATGTGTGCTTGAATGGTTGTTCTGTAGTAGTTGGGTACAACATTCTATGTATGTCAGTTAGGTTGGTTGGTTGATATTGTTGTTCAGTTCTTCTATAACCCTACTGACTTTCTGTCTAGTTATTCTGTCAATTATTAAAAGTACTAGAGTATTGAAATTTTCAAGTATTTTTATTTAGTCATCCATTTTTTATTTAAATTCTGTCAATTTTTGCTTCATAGATTTTGAAGCTCTGTTGTTAGATGCATATGTGCATATATCTGTTACGGATTCCTAAAATATTGATCCTGTTATCATTATGAAATGTCCTTCTCTGCCTGTATAAAACGTATTTTCTTAAATCTATTTTATCTGTTATTTTTTATTTATTTTTTTTAAATTTATTTATTTTTTTGGCTGTGTTGGGTCTTCATTTCTGTGCGAGGGCTTTCTCTAGTTGTGGCAAGTGGGGGCCACTCTTCATCGCGGTGCGCAGGCCTCTCACTGTCGCGGCCTCTCTTGCTGCGGAGCACAGGCTCCAGACGCGCAGGCTCAGTAGTTGTGGCTCATGGGCCCAGTTGCTGCGCGGCATGTGGGATCTTCCCGGACCAGGGCTCGAACCCGTGTCCGCTGCATTGGCAGGCAGACTCTCAACCACTGCGCCACCAGGGAAGCCCCTATCTGTTATTTTTTATAGCTATTCCAACTTTTTTATGGTTATAGGTTTTATGGTATATCTTTTTCATCCTTTTTATTTAAACATAGTTATGTTTTTGAATGCAGGTATTTCTCTTTTAGACAGCATTTAGTTAGATTTTGATGTTTTTGTGCAGTCTGACAATCTCTTATTTTTAAATGGGGGGTTTAGACCATCTATATTTCATGTAATGTTGATGTATTTTAATTAAATTGGTCACTTGCTATTTGTTATCTGTTTGTCTTGTTTTTTGCTCCCTGTCTCTTTTTAATACCTTCTTTGTTTTAGGTATGTATTTTAGCATATCATTTTTTCATTTTCTCCACTGATTTTTTTTTTTACTATGTATTAATTTGTGATGGCTCTAAGGATTATATTATGTTTCTGAATTTATCACACTCCACCTCAGATATATTTTAACTTAATTCTGATAAATTATGGAAAAAATTTTTGAACATAGTTCTGTTCTCTATTCATTTCTGTTCACACATATATCACACCTCTATGTATCGTAACCCAGCAATACAGTGTTATATTCATTGCTCTGTATAGTCAACTGCCTTTTAAAGTACTTGAGAGGAGAAATGAGAAGTAATACATATATAGAATTTTTCATATTAACCCACTTATTTGTCGTATCCAGCACTCTTCATTTCCTCCCATGGATTTGAATTAGCACCTGAGGGACTTACTTTAGTATTACTCATAAGGCAGCTTTGCTAGCAATGGATTCTCTCAGCCCTTGTTGATCAGAGAATGTTTTAATTTCACCTTAATATTTGTAACATAGTTTTTCTGGACGTAGAGTTCTTCGTTGACAGTTTATTACTTCCTTTCACGTATCTGAATGTGATTTTCCACTGCCTTCTGAATCAATTATTTCACGTAGAAGTCAACTTTTAAACATATTGATTTTCCACTATATGTGATGAGTTATTTTTCTTTTGCTCCTTTTAAGAACTTCTCTTGTTCTGTAGGTTTCAACAATTGGACTATAATATCTATAGGTATTTATGTTTCAGTATTCATCCTATTTGAGCTTGGTTGAGCTGCTTGGATGTATGTACTAATATTATTCATCAGTTTGGAGATTTTTCAGCCATTATTTCTCCAAATATTTTTGTGCTCTTTTCTTCTCACCTCTGGGCCTTCCATGTTAGGTTAGTACACTTCAGCTCTCTGAGGCTCTGTTAATTTTTTCTTCAATACATTTTTCTTGTTTTTCAGGGTGGATACTTTTTGGTTTTTTTTTACTTTCAGGAATTGTAGAACATTGATTTTATTGTCGTGTTTTTGCACAAGCAGTAAATAGGCTAACATTTCAGGTACAGGGTAATTATTCTTGAAAAGAAAGCCATCAAAATCAAGTTTGTAGTTAACGGCCCAACATGTTGACAGGAGCTATGTGAAAGTCCCAGAGATGTCTCTGGGTTACTGAAAATGTTAAAGATCAGTGTGCTATGCAGGCAGGAGTAAGATGCAGAGGTAGACCCCCTCTGGGGCATTCTGTGGAATACAGATATGCTGGGCTAGTTCCCATACAGGCTGATGTGGAGGAGGTTCTGGGAGGGGTAATTTCATGTCCACCGTTGCGCCTGTCCCTTCCGTTAATGCCACAAGACTTCTAAGGACAGTGTGTGGCATTAACACGCTTATTGTTCCAATCTTGGAGTTTTACTCACCTGGCAGCAGAATGCACAGGTACAGAAAATGTATCTACACCATGCCGGAAGTGGGGTTGGTGGGGGGTGGGGGCACTGCATTAGATTCCACAGGCCAGTGGGAGATTTAAACACTCACACCTCTAGCTTCTAAGGAAAGCTGCGACTTAAGCCAAATCCTAAGAGTTTATTTAAACTTTGATTCAAGGACATGATGGCTTTGCCTTCCTAGATGCTCTCCTTGCCAGTAGGGTCATGTCTTGGATTTGTTGGATGGCTGATGCTGCTCCTCTGTTAGGCCAGCAAGGAAAGGCTTATGGTACAGACCTTTACATGGCAGATTGAGTGAGAGTGGTGCCTGCATCCTGGGGAGATCACTGTCTCTGGACTCTGGACAAATCTTGGTCTGACTGATCTCCCTGGCTACCTCAATGACCCCAAGTGCCCTGCCTGTTCTTCTAGATCCTGAAGATCCTGATAGCATTGGCTATCCTTATGTGTTTGTATATAATGAGAGATGTTGAATGCTTACTTGAATAGACTTGAACACAATCCCCAAGTACATTTATTTAGCATGGACGTTCTTCTCCCTCCCAGAGGCAGTCGTTTGGGAATTATCTGTTTTTCCTGGTCTCCTTTTGGTTTTCTTCCCTAGTCAGATTGGATAATTTCTGTTGATCTGTATTTAGGTTCATTGATTGTTTTTTTCTTCTGCCAGCATGAATCTGCTATTGAGCTTCTCTACTAAATTATTCATTTCAGTCATTGTACTTTTCTACTTTAAATTTTGATGTGGATTGGGATTGACATATATACACTAATTTGTATAAAAAAGTTAACTAATAAGTGCTGTATAAAAATAAATAAATCAAATAAAATTTTGATTTGGTTCTTTTTTGTATTTTCTTTCTCCTTATGAGATTATTGATTCATTGTTTTCATACTTTCCTTGAATTTTAAAAAATCTTTTTCTCTAGTTCATTGAACACATAATAGCTAAATTGTTGTCCTTTGTTATGCTTCATGCTACATCTGTGGGCACATAGAGACTGTTTTTATTGACTGTGGTTTTTTTCCTGAAATAGGGTACACTTTCCTATTTCTGTGTTTGCCTAAAATATTCAGAATTTTAAGTGTGTGCATATGTTTTCTTCTTTTTCCCCGGAAAGTTGTTGTTCTTTTATGCAAGTTTGCTTCTTTGTAAAGTGACTTCCTTGGGCTAAATCTGTTTCTTCCTAACTGTGTGACCACTGATGTCTCAGCTTGGTTTTGTTCTGTTCTTATTATTCTTGGTTTTATTTTGAACCCTGGCTTTTTAGGTATCACCCTTATGTCTTCTTATCTTAGTGGTCAGCCAAAATTGAACAGAGGTAGTTCTCAAATAAGGCTTTTGTCCTCTACTAATAGATAGATCTCTATATGTGTTAGGATTGTGTATTCAGTGTTCTGGCCATTCTCATACCTGCCAAACTTTTACTTTCCTCTGAGCCCTTCCACATGTCCTCTATACATATGTGTAGTCTCAAGGCTGTTTAGGAGTGTCCAGATAACTCAATTCTTCTGCATCCACTGTGCTTGTGTGTCACGTCAGTCAGGAATATGCTTTCCCCAGTCACATTCATAATCTCAGGCTAGTAGAGCTGTTGGCCCTGCCTGTTCAACCATTACTGAGATCATCATTTCAACGACAAGACTTCTGGGTGTGGTTGTTGCTCACTACTCCAGATCAGGTGACCTCTTTTTGACCATGGCAGCAGTGCCTCTAGTTTTTGTGGCCTGCCTTACACTGGCAGAACCTCCTGGACTTTTGTTTGCTGGGAGTTTTTTGATTACTGATTCAATTTCATACTAGTGATCAGTTTGTTCAGATTGTCTATTTCTTTCTGATTCTGTCTTGGAAGATTGTATGTTCCTAGAAATTTATCTGTTTCTTCTAACTTGTCCAATTTGTTGGCATGTAATTGTTCATAGTGTTCTATTATGATTTTTTATCTCTGTGATATTGGTTTTAATTTCTCCTCTTTCATTTCTCATTTTGTTTATTTGGATCTTCTCTCTTTCTCTCTCTCTCTCTTTTTTTTTTTCCTTAATGAGCCTGGCTAAATAAAGGCTTATCAATTTTATTTTTTCAAAAAAACAGCTCTTGATTTCATTGATCTTTTCTGTTGTTTCTTTCATCTCTATTTCATTTATTTCTGCTCAGATGTTTATTATTTCCTTCTTTTGACTTTAGGTATCATTTGTTCTTCTTTTCCTAATTCCTTTAGATGGCAGGTTAGTTTTTTATTTTAGAATTCTCTTGTTTCTTGATATAGGCCTTTATTGCTATAAACTTCCTTCTTAGAACTGCTTTTGCAGCCTCCCATAGATTTTGGAAAGCTTTGTTTTTATTTTCATTTGTTTCATGGTATTTTCTGATTTCCTCTTTGATTGACCCATTGGTTTTTTAGGAGCATGTTGTTTAATGTCCATGGGTTTGTGTCTTTCCCATTTGTCTTCCTGTAATTCATTTCTAGTTTGATACTGCTGGGGTCAGAAAAAAAATGCTTGCTGTAATTTCTGTCCTCTTAAATTTGTTTAGACTTGTTTTGTGACCTAGCATGTGATTTATCTTGTAGAATGTTCCATGTGCACTTGAAAAGAATGTGTATTCTATTTTTGAATGGAATATCCTCTAGATATTTATTAAGTCTAACTGGTCTAATGTATCATTTAAGACCACTGTTTTCTTATTGATTTTCTTTCTGGGTGATCTGTCCATTGATGTAAGTGGAGTGTTAAAGTCCTCTACTATTATTATATCGATATTATGATCAACTTCTTGCTTTATGTCTATTAATATTTGCTTTATGTCTTTAGGTGCTCCTATATTAGGGGCATATATATTAACAAATGTTATAGGCTCTTCTTGTATTGTTCCCTCGATCATTATGTAGTGCCCTTCTTTGCCTTTTGTTATAGACTTTGTTTTAAAGTGTGCTTTGTCTAGTAAGTGTATTGCTGTCCCTACTTTATCATTTCCATTTGCATGAAATATCTTTTTACCTCCCCTCACTTTCAGTCTGTGTGTATCTTTAGCTCTGAAGTGAGTCTCTTATAAGCAGCATATAGATGGATCTTGTTTTTCTTATCCAATAGGCCACCCTGTGTCTTTTGGAGCATTTATTAGCTCATTGATGTTTAAAGTGATTATTGATAGGTATGTACTTATTACCATTTTGTTACTTAGTTTTTTTGGGTTGCTTTTGTAGTTCTTCTTTGTTCTTTTCTTCCTTTAGTTTGTTCCTTTGTGATTTTCTTTTTTTTGTTTTGTTTTTTTTAGTGGTATTCCTATGTTCTTTTCTCTCTAGTTTTTGTGTACCTGTTGTAGAATTTTGATTTATGGTTACCTTTGGGTTCATATAGGTTAACCTATATCTATTTGTTTTAAACCGGTAGTCATTTAAACTTAAGCACATTCTAAAAGATCTACATCTTTTACACCCATCCCCCATGGTTTGTTTTTGAAGTCATATTTTACATTTTCATGTTTATCCCTTAACTCTTTATTATAGCTAAAGTTGATTTTACAATTTTTGTCTTTATTTATTTTTAAAAATTTATTTATTTATTTATTTAGGCTGTACCAGGTCTTAGTTGCAGCACATGGGATCTTCGTTGTGCCATGTTTGTTGTGGCATGTGGACTCCTTAGTTGTGGCCTGTGAACTCTTAGTCGTGGCATGTATGTGGGATCTAGTTCCCCAACCAGGGATCAACCCTGGGCCCCCTGCATTGGGAGTGTGGAGTTTTACCCACTGGACCACCAGGGAAGTCCCTACAATTTTTGTCTTTTAATATTTGTACTACCTTATTTAAGTGGTTGATCCACAGCCTTTAGTATATGTTTGCTTCTACTTGTGGGATTTTTCCTTTCCTATAGATTCTTCTTTTTGTAACCTTTTGTTTTCCACTTAGCAAAGACCCTTCAACATTTCACTTATTACTGATGAACTGTTTTAGTTTTTGCTTGTCTGAGAAGGTTTTTTATTTCTCCTTCAATTCTGAATGATAACCTCGCTGGGTAGAATAACCTAGGTTGTAGATTTTTCCCTTTTAGCACTTTCAGTATATCTGCCACTCCCTTCTGGCCTACAAACTTTCCACAGAAAAACCAGCTGATAGACTTATGGGGGTTCCCTTCTATGTGATTCTTTTTCTCTTGTTGCCTTTAGAATTCTTTCTTTAACTTTGCCTGTTTTAATTATGATGTGTCTTACTGTGGGTCTCTGTGGGTTCATCTTGTTTGGGACTCTCTGTGCTTCCTCTATCTGGTTACCTGTTTCTTTCTTCAGGTTCAAGTCAAGTTTTCAGCCATAATTTCATCAAATACATTTTTGACCCCTTTCTTTCTTTTCCTTCTGCGACCCCTATGTCATAAATGTTAGTATGCTGATGTCCAGAAGTCCCTTAAACTGTCCTCATTTTTAAATTTGCTTTTCTTTTTGCTGTTAGCGCTAGAGCCAGGTGTGAGCTTGGAGCTTCTCCTGTGCTCAGTGGTCATCATCCACATGTGGGTGGGTAGGGTAGGATTCCCAGATGCTGGACAAGAAGCCCTGAAGGTCAGTCTGAATTGGTTCCATTCCCTCTAAGTTTGTACTATACTCCCTCCTGGCAATGACACCTTTGCCCCAGAAGGGAGTACTGCTGGAGCAAAGAGGGCCTGGAGAAGGGTTCCCGGTGTGGAGTGCCATTTGAGCTGTAACATTCATGACACAGCAATCAGAGCTCCAGATGGCTCGTAATCCACCACTCTCTGTCAGTGCCAGTAATGTCTGCTCTTGACCTGTTCAGATGCAATGCAGGGTCTGACTGGTTCCATCCCCAGGTGCGTATTTTCCTTGGCAGTGTCAGCCATTGCCCTGGAGGGAGCTGAGCCAGACAGAGTAAGAGGGGCAGGAGCAGGCACCTGCTGCAGGCAGGAGGAGCACGTGCTGTGACCTTTGTCGCAGGAAACCCACCAGAGCCCTGGGCAGTTTGTTTGCTTCCTCTGCCTTGTTTCAAGGAGTTAGCAAGTTTGCGCATGCATTCTTCAGGAGTAGAGTCTTAGTTTCTTTTGTTAAGTCCCATTGCTTTCCACCAGCTAAGGGGACTTGTCTTCCTGGTTTTGGCTTCTAGGACTGGGGTGTCCAAAATGTGGTACAAACCACTTACTCCCCGGGGAGGATCTTTGAGCCCTTGATATTACCCTCCTCTTCTGTGTCCCCTGTTAGGAGTACAGGTCCCCCTGATTGTTGCTTCTCCTACCTCTTGCCCGACTCCCTGTGGATCTTTCTTTACAGCCTTGGTTATAGAGTAGCCTTTCTGCCAGTCTCCAGTTTGTTTTCAGTGAGAGATGCTCCACATGTAGATGTATTTTTTTGATATGTTCATTGTGGGAGATGAGTTCGGTGTCCTACTCTGCCAGCTTGATATCCACCTCCTACACCACATTTTCTTTATTCATCTGTTGATAGACACTTAGGTTGCTTCTATATCTCAGATATTGTGAATAATGCTTCTCTGAACATTGGGGTGCAGATATCTCTTTCTAGTAGTGTTTTTGTTTTCATTGGATAAATACCCTGAAATGGAATTGCTAAATCGTATGGTGTTCTGTAATTTTTTGAGGAACTTTCATCCTGTTTTCCATAGTGGTTGTACCAATTTACATTCTCATCAACAGTGCAGAAAGGGTTCCCTTTTGTCTGCATCCTCGCCAACACTTGTTATTTATCATCTTTTTTGGTAATAGCCATTCTGACAGGTGGGAGATGTTATCGCATTGTGGGTTCAATTTGCACTTCCCTAATGATTAGTTTTTTTTTTTTTTAACATCTTTATTGGGGTATAATTGCTTTACAGTGGTGTGTTAGTTTCTGCCCCATAACAAAGTGAATCAGTTATACATATGTTCCCATATGTCTTCCCTCTTGCGTCTCCCTCCCTCCCACCCTCCCTATCCCACCCCTCCAGGCTGCCACAAAGCACCGGGCCAATATCCCTCTCTTGCTGGTCGTTGAGTGAAGCTGGGTGCTGGTGTTAAGATGAAGGTCTCTGGGAGATTTTCGCCATTTAATATTATGTGGAGCTGGGAAGTCTCTTGTTGACCAGTGTCCTGAAGTTGGCTCTCCTACCTCAGAGGCAGAGCCCTGACTGCTGCCTGGAGCACCAAGAGCCTTTTATCCACACCGCTCAGAATAAAAGAGGGATTCATGGACGGATAGAGCCCTAGGACAAATGGTGGAAGCAAGACTATACAGACAAGATCTCACACAGAAGCATACACATAAACATTCACAAAAAGAGGAGAAGGAAAAAAATCATAGATTTCGCTCCTAAAGTCCACGTCCTCAATTTGGGATCATTCCTTGTCTATTCAGGTATTCCACAGATGCAGGGTATATCAAGTTGATTGTGGAGCTTTAATCCGCTGCTTCTGTGGCTGCTGGGAGAGATTTCCCTTTCTCTTCTTTGTTCTCACAGCTCACAGGAGCTCAGCTTTGGATTTGGCCCTGCCTCTGCGTGTAGGTCGCTGGAGGGCGTCTGTTTTTTCGCTCAGACAGGACGGGGTTAAAGGAGCCGCTGATTCGGGGCCTCCGGCTCACTCAGGCCGGGGGTTGGGGGATGGGGGAGGGAGGGGCACTGCGTGCGGGGCGGGCCTGCGGCGGCAGAGGCCGGCGTGATGTTGCTCCAGCCTGGGGCCCGCCGTGCGTTCTCCCGGGGAAGTTGTCCCTGGATCCCGGGAACCTGGCAGTGGCGGGCTGCACAGGCTCCGCGGAAGAGGGGTGTGGAGAGTGACCTGTGCTCGCACACAGGCCCCTTGGTGGCGGCAGCAGCAGCCTTAGCGTCTCCCGCCCGTCTCTGGGGTTCGCGCTTTTAGCCGCGGCTCGCGCCCGTCTCTGGAGTTCCTTTAAGCAGCGCTCTTAAACCCCTCTCCTCGCGCACCAGGAAACAAAGAGGGAAGAAAAAGTCTCTTGCCTCTTCGGCAGGTGCAGACTTTTCCCGGGACTCCCTCCCGGCTAGCCGTTGTGCACTAACCCCTTCAGGCTATGTTCAACCCCAGTCCTCTCCCTGCGCTCCATCGGAAACCGAAACCCAAGCCTCAGCTCGCAACCCCGCCCGACCCGGCGGGTGAGCAGACAAGCCTCTCGGGCTGGTGAGTGCCGGTCGGCACCGATCCTCTGCGGGAATCTCCCCGCTTTGCCCTCCGCACCCGTTGCTGTGCACTCCTCCGCGGTCCCGAAGCTCCCCCCCTCCGCCTCCCGCAGTCTCCGCCGGCGAAGGGGCTTCCTAGTGTGTGGAAACTTTTCCTCCTTCACAGCTCCCTCCCACTGGTGCAGGTGCCGTCCCTATTCTTTTGTCTCTTTTTTTTCCTTTTTTTCTTTTGCCCTACCCAGGTACGTGGGGAGTTTCTTGCCTTTTGGGAGGTCTGAGGTCTTCTGCCAGCCTTCAGTAGGTGTTCTGTAGGAGTTGTTCCACGTGTAGATGTATTTCTGGTGTATCTGTAGGGAGGAAGGTGATCTCTGCGTCTTACTCTTCCGCTATCTTCAAGGTCCCCCTGCCTTCACTATTCCCTAATGATTAGTTTTGTTGAGCATCTTTTCCTGTGTCTGTTGGCCATCTGTATGTCTTCTTTGGAAAAATGTCTATTCAGATCCTCTGCCCATTTTTTAATCAGGTTGTTTTTATGATATTGAGTTGCATGAGTTCTTTATATATTTTGGATATTGTGGATTCTCAGTTTCTTGGAAGGAAGTGTAGCCTTGGATCGTTCCAACTATTTGACATTTAAGCTTCTTTTCTGAAGTTCTTGACAGTTTTTTGGGAAAAAATGACTTCTGGCCCTCATTGATAATTTTGTAAACTTTTTATACTTCCTTTAATACCTTTCCACTCCCTATAAAAGCTATTATAAATTTTCACCACTTTCCTCAACGTTATCTGATTATTTCCCCTACACAGCATACAACTTCCTTATTACCTTAATGAAAGCATTGACAACTTCCCATCCAAACAGGGTCCTGATACAGGACTTTTACACTTACTATTCACCTTCTAGAACACTTTTTTCCCAAGTAGCCTCATACCTTATGTCTCTATGGAATGTCATTTTATCAAAGTGGCTTTTCTGGACTATCCTGTCTTAAAGTGTTCTGTTACCCTGCTTAAGTGCTCTTCAGAACGTCTAGGACCATCAACATAGTATATGTCGTTTAATTATTAGTTTATTATCCTTCTTTTCACAACTAGAAGGCAAGATCCATGAGAACAGTGAGGTTATATTGTTCACTGCTCTTTTCCTAGATCCTAGAATAATATCTAGCATATATTTAATTCAGTAAATACTTGTTTAACAAATGAATCTACCTTACCTGGATTAAGTCTTTCATCTGCTGATATTGCTTAGGACCAAACCATTTTTATTCATTTATCCATCTCAGTCCATCCCTCCCTCCCTTTCTCCTTTCCTTACTTCCTTCCTTCGTAAAGCAAATATTTATTGAGTGCATACTATATGCTATGCACTACATTTTTACAGAACTTGTTTCATCAATTATAACCTCCTTATTTAATCCTTGTTGTCATATAAAAATGCTAAAATTTCTTTCAGCTTACTCAGTTAACAGAACAAACCTCTTATTTGCAAATCCAATGGAAACCTTTTAATCCTTGATGTTCATTGATTCTTTTTTGAAATTCTTTCTTAACTTCTGGATAACCACTTTCCTTGATTTGTTTTCTGTGGATAGTGGCTACTTCTTTTGAATATCATTCATGGGCTCCTTTCCTCTACACTTTCTTTAAAGATAGGTGTTCTTCATATTTATAGCTTTACTAGGTATTCTCATCTATACCTGTACTTATCCTGTCACCTTTTCTCTGACAGTTTACAAATCTGTAAGATTGTCACATACCTGACTTCTTTGTTCCTTTTTTATATCCTTAGGTAACTGTTTGACCTAGATTGTCCATCAGTTGGCACTGATAACATGATAGAATCTTGTGCTACAGAGTAACATTTATTTTCAATACCAAAAATTGCTCTATTCCTAATTTCACAGCTAGTCCCTGGTCATACCTGTCAGCTTTAGCATGTTTTCAAAGTGGTTCACCTGAGCCCCAGGGAATGAAACCGTACTTGAGGTGCAAAGTTATGGATAAACATGATCACCAGGACTCAGGTTTTCTTCCATATAATTCCCTTCTGTATGAGGTTTTCACGAAATATAATTCATTGATTCAGACTCTTTCATTTATCACACTTTTTTTAAAGTCTTTATTGAATTTGTTACAGTATTGCTTCTGTTTTATGGTTGTTTTGTCTTTTTTTTTTTGGCCGTGAGGCGTGTGGGAGATCTTAGCTACCTGACCAGGGATCAAACCCGCACCCCCTGCATTGGAAGGCAAAGTCTTAACCAGTGGACCACCAGGGAAGTCCCCAAACTCTTTAATTTAGTATTTGGAATAGTTTCTTGAACTGAAAGGGTCCTTGGGTCATCTATGAACTTCCTGTCTTCCAAAAAACTTCTTTAAATAATAATACCAAATAATGAAAGAAGTGAAATTAATCAGGACTTTACTTTTTACCTTTTTTTTTTAAACTTTTTTGCTTTTTCTTTGATCTTTATTCTTATATCTTTTCTTTTGTCACTAAGTTGGTTCTTTTACTGTAATGAAATAGTCCACTCAGTTCTTGTGAAGGAAAAGGCATGAAATGGCTTAGCACTTCATGTGGAAAAAGCAGAGGAATTAGGAATTAGCATTTCTCCTCTAATACAAGGGATAGTTAGAGCTAGGATATTTACCTAAGTCTCCTGGTGCAAAATCCAGGCTCATGCTGTAGAGGCAGTGTCATAGTGTTCTAATGCACTCAGTAAAGCAGTTTATCAACTTAAGTAAATTGATATACTCTGTCAGTAATATAAAATGAATACACAAATGTGTATCTTTTATTCCTAACAAATACTCGTTTATTAGGAAGGTTAACATGGCAAAGCTTTTATGCATTAGTCAGTCTTGACTTTCATCTAATAGCAGTAAACAATTCTTTTGCAGAAGTCTTGGGAAGGTAATAGATTTAACTCAAATTGACTAAAATGTCTACATGTACTGTGTGTTATGTTAAGGGAAATCATAAGTGAATTTATTATCTAGGATGTTTGTGTTGTAAATGATTATAAGTATTTTTTATTATTTTTGTAAATATAATGTATATAGCTGAAAATGTTTTGGAAAGGGAATCATGTCTTAATCACGTTTCTTATGTTATTAAAGTTTTGAGGACACGGTGTTTGTAAAGTACATGTTCAATAAAAAACTTAATAAGGAATAATTGGCTATTCATTTATTTAAGAAAAAGCTAAAGTAGAAAACAATCAGGAAGCAAAAAATAGCATTTAAAAATAAGGATATTTAAACTACCCTATATTTATTTTTTAAGTTATAATCCATATATCATATCACTGAGTCATGAGACCCAAGAAATATTTTATGATAATGTTTTCTTAATTATGTAAGTGTCTATGTAATAATTTAAGTGAGGTAAGAAGTGCCATTAGTTAGTGGTAAGTCACTTTAGAAAATGTTTAATTGTAACATATCTTGACAAGCTGTAGCAACTGAGGGTATGTCTTGTTAGCTGACCATATGACCTTAAATAAATTCTGCATTGCTATAATTTCGACACCTCTTTTAAAACTGTAATTACTGATATATTAATTGCTTGAAGGACAGCACTAGTCTTTGAGGTTACTTTTAGTTTTAAAAGCAATAATTGTTCTGGTTTTGCCTTGTTTATATTTGCAGTCATGTTTTAAGGAATTTTAAAAAACAGTATTATATTTCTTTATACAGTAATGAAAATTTGATGATTAAGTTATTATTAAACCAGTAATATTCAGACGTGAATACTAGTTAGCACTGAATGCTTTTTTTTAAAATAAATTTATTTATTTTATTTATTTATTTTTGGCTGCATTGGGTCTTCGTTGCTGCGTGCGGGCTTTCTCTAGTAGCCGCAAGCAGGGGCTACTCTTTGTTGCGGTGCGCGGGCTTCTCATCGCGGGGTCTTCTCTTGTTGCGGAGCACAGGCTCTAGGTGCGTGGGCTTCAGTAGTTGTGGCTCGCGGGCTCTAGAGCACAGGCTCAGTAGTTGTGGTGCACGGGCTTAGTTGCTCCGCGGCATGTTGGATCTTTCCGGACCAGGGCTCGAACCCGTCTCCCCTGCATTGGAAGGCAGATTCTTAACCACTGCGCCACCAGGGAAACACACACACCCTTTTTTTTTTAATACATGCTGAGTTTATAAACATTTATATATGCACAAAGGCCTATGGAAGGATTAAAAAAGTGAATCAAGCACTGAATGCTTGGGTTTCTAGATATGAAGAAAATATTTCACAAATTTGAAATGAATTATCTATTTTATCATGATTTAATAATCATATTTTTCATTTTATATATTTATATAAATTCAATATATTTTTAATTTATATTATCTTATACATGCAATACATTTTACATTTCCTAATACAAAGCAGTATTTTCTTCCAAAGTAGAAATTTGGTTACAGAGCAAATAAAACGATCTGTTGCTCATTTTCATTTCCTTCTCTTCCAGGCATTTCAGCAGTTCTCCTCTGCCAGGAGAATTGATTATGCTTTATATCTTTTTTAATGCCTTCATTCCTCGAACATTCCCACTGCTTAAATTAATATCATGTAGAATTAAAGAAGCCCTTTATCTCAACTGTCTGTAAATCAGTTGAGTGCTAAGTGGTTTGGGGAAACGGGGTCAGCACTTTTGGCTTATTTATGTTTGTAGAATACACTGCATCTGTTTCCAAATTGTTAACCCTCACAATTAGCAGTCCTGCCTGAGACATACTGGATTGTGGGACATAGGGAAAAGAGTTAAGAAGAAGAGGAAAGACACCTTTTTGCTTGTTTCTAAAGACACGTAATGACTAAGGTTATGAAAGAAAGAAAACTGAGGGGGAGTATCTCTAATATTGAACAGTTTTCTTTCTTCATTTTCCATATTGATCTTTGTAAGGTGATTTACCTTGGTGCAAAGTATATATACTTTTTCCTATAATAAAGCACAGCATCTTTAGAAAGGGAAAGACCAATTCTCTTTGCAGAATATTGATCCCTGCCCACCAGTATTGAAGACTGTAAATTAGATGTATATGATCAGGGTCCCTCTCCCCCACTGTTGACACATGTATCACATAGTCTCACACTGAATTCTATTTTTTCATTTTGTCTCAAAGCTTTGCAATACTCACTTTCTTTTATGTTAACTCATCTGTTTGGTTATCATTTTTTGAGAATTAATTTATTGGTATTCTTTTCTCTGTTAATAGTATAGAGGTTTCACAAATTCACACAGAAATGAAATTTTCAGTCCTCCTGCTTTGTTTTTATTTTTTCTTGTTCTTTAGACAATTTGACTATTTCTGAATTCTGGCAGCAATAAATAATTTTTCTAAAATGAAAGACTCATTTTATAGCCTTAGCACTTTCTCATTAAAGTTAAAATACTAGTCTCGAAGGTCTCAGAATAGTACATGATCCTGGTCCATCATGGATATCTGAGCATATTTTATGGAGTCCTCAGAACAGTATATTGCCAGTGTTGTAAATAGATGAGGTGCCCTTTATTTTGGGGTGTGTGTGTGTGTGTGTGTGTGTGTAAAAGGAATAGGTGTGCAGGTAATGATGTGTTATGTTTTGATAATTTTTTCACAGTGATTAATTGTGGGGATGTTTGTCATTACATGTTAAGCTCTTCTAGATAGAGTGTACTTTTTAAAATAGATGATATGCTTGTTAAATAAATGGATGTAAAATATTACTTTAAAAGGTTCTGTTTAAGACTTAGAATATGGTATACCCAATTTCAGGTTATGGTCTGATTCCAAAGAAGAAGCAGAGACACATATCTGAGATAGTACCAATGTCATTTGGAATTCTTTTTTTCTATTTCATGAATTTAAATGTGGTGCTTTTTACCCAACATAATCACCATTTAACATTTCTTGGATAACATAAAATTTGAAAGACTATGTATAGCTCACTACAGATTTTAAAATATGTAACCTGAAATCATTCCAAAGTATTTTAAGACAAATTTGGCAAAGCCTTTATTTTGTAAATAGCCTGGAACTTTGTGTAGGTTTTAAAATAATTTCAGAATTAGTTACAGATGATTTAAAGTTTGTCATTCTTTCCTGGGGGCAAAATATTTTAAGTCTTAAGACAGGCAGAGTACCACGATGCTGACCACATATTATTATGCAGTTTCCATTGTTTCTAGTCAAGTTGTTGTGGACTGCTCTGTAGCTAGATTTATTTTATTATCCAGGTCTCAATTTCGAAGTTTCTGATTTTAATTTTATTAACTACTTGATCAAGACATTTTGAATGTTCAAACATATGAGAATCTATCTTGTAGCATCCCCTGAGTATCACCATTCACAATTCAAATACTTATTTATATTCCTTTAGTATATATATTTATAGTATGATCTACTTAGTTATTCACTTGGTATTTTTTTCCTTACTAAAAAATAATATGAACCTAATAGTACGATGTGATCTGGTTCCAACTCTGTGTGAGCGTGTCCAACACTACAGGGGGGAGAAAAAAAGACTTGGAGGAAAAATAATAACAATGTTAATAGTGCATATTCCTAGGAGTAGCAAGATGGAAGGTGAATTATGACTGGTTTTGGTTTTTTCCTTTATATATTATATTTTCTAAGTTATTTTCAGTGAGACACTAGTACCTCTCTAATTAAAAGATAAATATTTTCAATTTGTTTTAAAACTAGATACTTAAAAAGAAGTCTGTATTATACTATCTATACTATCAAGTGCTAGTAGAATTGCAAAGTCAAAAATACAAGTCATAGGAACATATTTTCCATCAAATTGGCATCCCAGTAATGAATATTTATGAATGTTTTAATACTGAGTACATTTTTAATGCTATTTCACAAAGTATTTTATCTATAGCCACAATAAAAAAAATATAGTTTTATCTCATAAATTTATATTAACAATTTTTTTCTCTGGTAAATCAATAAAAGGAAAAAATTTAAAACAAATTTTGCTTTTAATTCTGAAATGTGAGTACTTTTATTTTTAAATAAAATATACTTGATTTAAAAATAACATATATAAGAATCACCAAGTGAAGATATGTACGTGTGTCCTGGGTCTTAACCATCAGAGATTTCTGATTAAGTTGGTCTGAAGTAGAAACCAGGAATCTGTATTTTATATCAGCACCCATATGACTCTGATGCAGATGGTCCAACAGACCATAGTAAATTGTTTATTGTCTTTTTATTCTGCAGTCAGATCTGTGGTCACCTTTAGTTCATTTTCCTAATTTTCCTAATTTAACACATTCTCTGTGGTCTCCAAGATATAATGCATACATCCCAGCAGTTGCACTGTACAGCCCACTAGTACAAGGGTGAGGGAAGAAAAAGTTAGAACTTGTATTTATATTTTTATCTCATTTCCTTAATTTCTACTTTTGTATGTTTTATAATGTACATAATTATTGATATAGTAGTATGTTATAATAAATACAAATATAAACATTTTTAAAAGGTAACCCTTATATAACATGTAAACTGTTCAACATGTTGGTCTCTGGGACACAGTATACGCTATTTATGATGCCATATTAACTGTTTTATATTTCAAATATTAACAGTAGATACCTTACTATCAAGTGACAATTAACTATATTTTTGTTTGTGTTTCTCCCTACCCACTTTTGTACCCATTTTCAGGTGATGCCTTTCCTTGGACAATCAGCTTGCATCATTTCAGCATATACACCCTTTTTGGAAAACAAGTGACACTTTGCCTAGTGGAACCTATGGGTTGTACCTCTACTCTAGCTGTTACATCTCAAAAACTACTCGCTACAGGACCTGATATGAGGCATTCATTTGTTGTCTGTCTGCATGTTGACCTAGAGTCACTTGAGATAAAATGCTCGAACCCCCAGGTTGGTACATTTGATTTATGAAAGGAAATTTAAAATAATGTGATTTAAGAACAATTGTTACTCATTTTGTTGAAGGGTTTCTCTTCTGTTAAGTGTCTTAAATTATTTTTAACAGGGCCATCAAGATCAGAATGGTTAGATTAAGTATTGCTTTGAAGTTCTCTCAAGTTTTGTAATTCAAACTCTTCTGAAAATGTAATGGTGGCAGCATAAATGCATCTTTTGGCTGATGGAATGAAATCAGTTGCAGATGTAAAGTTTTTTAAACGGTGAAGAACTACTTTACTGTCAGACTGGAAGAGTCTATTGAAGTGATCAAATGTAATTTCCGATCAGTTTCTCACTCAAAACTTCTTTTGTTCAACATGCAGTATTTAAAAGAAAAAAAGCACTGTTTACTCTTTTAAAAAGGCATTTTGTTAATCCTTTAACATTCCAGTTGGTATAGGCCAAACATGTTATATTCTACAGTTTTATAATTTAGTATGAATTCAGATCTCCTGGGTTTGTACAAATTATTAATTACATATAATTTAATACTTGTTTCTTTGACCTCAAGCAGACTCTTGTATATTTTCTACACAGATTATCAACGTTGAATAGTATTTGAAATTATATTTTTAAAACAATACTTTTTAGAGTTTTATTGGATCTGTTAGGTCAATGTCGATAAATCTTTGTTTATTCCAGCATTAGTGGTGACGAGCTAGTTTTTAAAGTGTGTTTTTTTAAGTGGGTTCAAATATTATTCATATGTTATAGAGCCTCCTTACTGAAACCATCCTCCTTCTTTCCCCTCTTCTCTCTGCCTTGCTCCATCTACTGTATACTCTACAGTTTGGTTTAACTTTCATATATATTTGTGCATTTTGAAAAGATCAGACCTGCTAATTTAATCTCGGTGATGGCCTTATTAAAAAATACATACAGTTAGAATTATGATGAGGCAGTTATACTAAACTAATAGCTTATCCACCATTATAAAAATAATTTCTTTTATAATCAGTAGTAAATTCTTTTGAACAATAGTAAATATTCCATATTAATGGCCATTTGCCATTCTATTATGACCCATAGTAGTATAGAAGAGAATAATTATGAAATGGCTTAACTCCTCTTAGATTATTCTTTGAATGCTACTGCTGCTGGTTGTTGAAATGCATTTCCTAGAGGAAGGAAAACTTGTTGGTTGAATTGTGTCTCCAACAAAAGATATGTTGAATTCCTAACTTGTAGTATCTGATCATGTGACCTTATCTGTTAATAGGATCATTACAGAGGTAATCAAGTTAAAATGAATTCATTAGGGTGAGCCCTCATCGAGTTGACTGATAGCCTTATAAAAAGGGAAATTTGGAAGTAGATAGTCACAGAGGGAAGTTGATGTGAAGATACACAGGGAGAGTGCCATGTGAATAGAGGCAGAGATTGGACTGATACAGCTGCAAGCCAAAGAACACAAGGATTGCTGGCTACCTCCAGAAGAACCAGAGGCAACGAAGGATTCTCCTGAGTCCCAGAGCATGGCCCTGCTATTACCTTGAGTAGGGACTCTCTAATCTCCAGAACCATGAAACTATAAGTTTCTGTTGTTTTAAGCCACCCAGTTTATGGCACTTTTATATGGCAGCTCTAGCAAACAGATTATAGAGAAACAGATTCACCTTCTTTACATCCTTTATCACAGAAGCTGTTAAAAGGGAAAAAATAGATTTAGTTCTGTCATAGCAGCAGAAGCCCATCTCAGCCCATCAGTCCCACTGATTATTCTATATACGCTGGGGAAAAAAAGCAAAAACTAACAACATAAATGAATGTTCCCAATTTGGTTTTTAAATAATTGAATTGCAAAAAAGACTTTAAAACAGCTATTATAATTTTTTTTATGAGGTGTAAAGGAAAGCAACACTGAATGAAAAACGTAAGAATTCTCAATGGAGAAGTAAAGTATAAAAACAGTCAAATGGGGCTTCCCTGGTGGCGCAGTGGTTGAGAGTCCTCCTGCCGATGCAGGGGACACAGGTTCGTGCCCCGGTCTGGGAAGATCCCACATGCCGTGGAGCGGCTAGGCCCGTGAGCCATGGCTGCTGAGCCTGCACATACAGAGCCTGTGCTCCGCAATGGGAGAGGCCACAACAGTGAGAGGCCTGCGTACCACAAAAAAATCACAAAAAAAACAATCAAATGGAATTTGAGAATTGGAAATACAATACCTGAAAGAAAAAACCATACCTACGGTCTTAGAGGTGACCTGCATGTGATAGAAGAGTCATTGAACTTGAACATTGTGCATAGAAATTATTAAATTTGGAAAACAGAAAAGATATTAAAAATAGGATCGAATCTTCATTGGTTGTGGGACGGAATGTTCAAATATATGTGTAATTGGAATTCCAGAAGATAAGGAAAAAAAGCTGGGGCCAGAAAAATATTAACAAATAATTGTACAAATTTCCCAAATTTGCAGAAAGAGATAGGCTTTTACATATTCATGAAGTTTACCCAGTCCCAAGCATGTTTATCTTGGACACGTTGTGATTAAAATACTAAAAACCAAGGATAAATTTTTAAAAAATCTTGAAAGCAGCTGCAAGAAGATACATTATATATGGCTTAATTTGAATGAGTGCCGATTTCTCATTAAAAACCGTAGAGGACATGGGACTTCCGTGGTGGTCCAGCGGTTAAGACTCTGCTCTCCCAATGCAGGGGGCCCAGGTTCAATCCCTGGTCAGGTAACTAGATCCTGCATGCTACAACCAAAGATCCCGCATGTGACAACGAAGATCCCGCGTGTGGCAATGAAGATTCTGCTTGCTGCAACTAAGGCCCAGCGCAGCCAAATAAATAAGTAAATATTAAAAAAACAAACAAAAAACCCCACAGAGGACAGAAGACATTAGAACAATATCTTTAAAATGCTAACAGAAAAACACTGTCAAGACAGTGTGCATGTCTCACAGAAATTAAAGTGAAATAAAGACACTGTACATGAAAGAAAACTAGGAAAATTGTCACCAGCACCTCTACTTTACAAGAAATACTGAAGGAAGTTCTACAAGTTAAAAGGGAGTGGTACCAAATGAAAACTTGGATCTTCAGAAATAAAGGAAAACCAACAGAAATGATAAATAGCTTGATAAATCTTTTTTTTTAACTATTTAAAAAAATATGTATGACTGTGGAAAGCAAAAGCCGTAACACTGTCTGCTAGACCTTTCAGTGTATGTGGATTTAATATACAAGACAACTTGAGACTTCCCTGGTGGCGCAGTGGTTAAGAATCCACCTGCCAATGCAGGGGACACAGGTTCGAGCCCTGGTCCAGGGAGATCCTGCATGCTGTGGAGCAACTAAGCCCGTGTGCCACAACTGCTGAGCCTGTGCTCTGTAGCGTACGAGCCACAACTACTGAGCCCACGTGCCACAACTATTGAAGCCCATGCACCTAGAGCCAGTGCTCCACAACAAGAGAAGCCACCGCAATGAGAAGCCCGTGCACCACAAGGAAGAGTAGCTCACTGCAATTAGAGAAAGCCTGTGAGCAGCAACGAAGACCCAACACAGCCAAAAAAAAAGACAACTTCATCATCAAGGTTAGTGGGGAATGGGCTAAGGGGACCGAGTGGTTGTCAGATTTCTAAATATCTCATGAAGTGGTACAGTATAAATTTAAAAGTAGACTGTGAAAGTTTTTCTACATATATTATAATTTCCTAGAATAACTACTAAAAAAAAAGCAAAAATACAGAGATATAACCAAAATGCCAATAGATGAATTAAAATGAAATACTAAGAAGTATTCAAATAATCTAAAGAAGTGAAGAAGTGGTAACGGAGTTAAATAAAACAGAGGATGGAAACAGAAAACAAAAAATAAAATTGTAGAGCTGATCCTGCCTTAGCAAGAATTACATTAAATGTTATGATCCTAACTGGGAGTGTTTAGACCAGGATTCAGCAAACTAAGGCTTGCAGATAAATTTGGCCACATGCTTTTTTTCACATACTGTGTAAGGTTACCATCATGCTACAACCACAGAATTAAGTAACAGCAAGGGAGAACACTATGTTGCTCACAAAGTCTAGAATATTTACTATCTGACCATTTACAGAAAGTCTTCTGACCCCTGGTCCAACTGCTCCTATTAGGGTAGGAATAAAGCAAGACTCTGCATACGTTGCCTAAAAGAGAAGCACTTAAAATATAAAGAAACAATATAAATAAATGCATAGGAAAAAATACACCATACAAACAGCATAAGAAGGATGGACTTATTTATTTTAATATCAAATAAAATAGACAAAAAGAAAAAGTATTACCAGAGATAAAGAAGGACATGAAAGAAAAATGGACAGAATTAAAGGAAAAAACAGGTAATTCTATTCAATCATATTAGGAAATTTTTATACCATCTCTCTCAGTGGTTGTAAAACAACTAGATGAAAAATAAATAATTGGAGATATAGAATATATGAAAAATACTGTGAACTCACCTTGACCTAATTGATGTTTATAGAACACTGTATTCAACAACCACGGAATGCACATTTTTTCAGGTGTACATGGTCTCATTAGATTAAGAGAATTAAAATCAGTAAAGTATATTATCTAACCATAGTCAAATTATATTAGAAATCAATAATAACTAGGAAAACTGTAAATATCTGGACATTAAATAATAACTCATATCTGAGAAACCAGATATCACACTTAATTGTAAAATATTGAACTTTTTCCCACTAAGATCAAGAAAAAGCCCAGAATGCCTCCTTCTATCACCTGTTCTTTGTCATATTGGCCATCTTAGCCATTGCAATTAACCAAGCAAAAGAAATAAAAGACACAAAGATAAGAAAAGAAGTGAAACTCTCCCTATTTTCATATGATCAAATATTTTACAGAAGATCCTGGAGGAGTTAAGAAACTATTACTAGAACTAATAAACTTATTATGGTTGTAGGAGACAAGATAAATATATAAAAACCAATTGTATTTTTCTGTACTAGCAGCTAACAACTGGAAAATGGAATGAATCAGTTCCATTTATATTGGTGCCAACAAACATACAGAAATGAATTTAACAAAAGATGTCCAAGACCTCTACCCTGAAAACCACAAAACATTGCTGAGAGAACTTGCACATCTAACTGGAGCAAGATACCTGTTCATAGATTAGGAGATTCAATATTGTTAAGATGGCAGCTGTCCCCAAATTGATCTAGATATTGGGCATAATCAAGTTTAAAAACATTTTCTCCTCGAAAGACACATTAAGATAGCAGAAAGCCAGACACTTGGAAAAAGTATTAGCAACACATTTACCAAACTGTTAGCAGAATATTTATGGAATTCTTTCTGCTTGGTAACCTGAAGACAAAGAACAATAAATAAAATAACATGAATACAAATAATGGGGAAAAGATTAGAACCACACAAGATGTGTGACTGGTCAGTCAACACATGAAAAGATACTCAACATCATTATTCATCAGGAAAAAACAAAATAAAACATGAAAACATACCACTACATACCTATTAGATTAGCTATAATTTAAAAGATGGAGTATTATGAACCAACTAGAACTCTGTATACTACTGATGGGAATGTAAAAATTACATAACAGCTTTGGAAACAACTTTGAAGTTCCTGGAGGGGGGGAAAAACATACGACCCAGCCATTCTTCCCTAAGTATTTCTTCAGGGAAACAAAAATGTATATCCACTCAGAGACTTTTACATGGATGTATTTAACAGCTTTATTTGTGTAGCCAAAAACTAAACATAACCCAAATGTTCATCAGTAAGTGAATTTAACAAGTTAAACAAATTATGGCTTATCCATACAATGTAATACTATTCAGCCATAAAAAAGACTGAGTTATTGATAAAATGCAAGATCATGAAAAAATATTGCAGTCATTACACTGAGTGAAGGAAGCCAGACCAAAAAAGAGTACTTACTGTATAATTCCATTTATATAAAATGTTATAATGTGTAAACTACTACATTGTGACAGAAAGTAGGTTCCTGGTTGCCTGGAGGCAGGGCAGGGAGAGGGAAGGAGAAGGGGGTGGTAGGAAGGATAGACTACAAAGGGATATGAAGAAACTTTTGAGGATAATAAGAAAAAAATTTTTATTCATAGTTTTATATTTAGTAGTAGCTCAGTTCCTATATAATAGACAGCTAACTACTACTTGGAGTTACCTACCAGAGACCTTATATTTTAGAGACTTATTTTAGGAGTCATTATAGCCTTGGGAGGATTGTCCTACTCCACATGTTCTGGTTATCCATAGCTATCCCAGCTGAGAATAAATTCTGTTCCCATTATGATTTTAGCCTGGGACTCCACTATTATTAATCTTTAAAAAAATTTTTTTCTTTTACTTTGAGATACTCAATAGTATGGTGATTTCTGTTGAGTCTTACTAAATGTAGGACTGTGGCTCAAAACTAGAGCTCTGGGATATCTTCTTTAGATATTCACCTTATTTAGAACTAAGCTCAGGTTTTGTTGTTCTTGTTTAAATATAAACCAGTTCTAAGCCAAGTCATCACATAAATAGAACTTATGTTTGGCCTGGTATTACCTTCTTATGTCTGCTCCTTCCTTTTGTCCTTTCCTTGATCACTTGATTCCCACGGGCTCCTTGCTGCTTCTCCCCAAATACCAAGGGCCTTTTTTTTTTTTCTTTCCTGAGAATTAAACCAAGATTGAATGAACCTCATGCCCTGAGAATCCCTTTGCACCCAAAGTGTAATGAATTTTATTTATTCACTTAATTCTACTTTATCTTCTTCATAAGTCCTGATAAACCAACTTCTGTAAAATTGTTAGCACCTGCTATATCCAAAGTTGATCACCAGGTTGTTGGGAAGTTTAAGTGAGATAGTTATGAAAATACTTTGCAAACTCTCAAATGGTATATGAATGTCATTTTGTTAGTTTAGATTGACTCTGATATAAAATGTGAGATCCTCTATGTAAATTGGTATGAATATCCCTGGTGGAATGTAACAGTATTCCTGAAGGGACAGGAAGTCACAAAACAATATAGGACTCTGAAGAATCAACATGTACTCAAAGAAAAAAGTAAGGAGTAAGTATTCTTTTATATCCTTGTGTGCCAGATTAACCTAAATTTTAATGGTAAGACATGAGACTCCAAATTTCTTTTTTGTAAGTGGTTGCTTTAGCCTTCCAGACTCCCTCTGGGTTCTGTCAAAATTACAAAGGATGACTTGATTTTTTTTTTTCCTAAGTGAATTCAGCAGATATTTATTGAGTGCTACATGTAGGCCAGAAATGAGGGGAGAAAAATTAATAAGATAAATACATGAAGAAGGCCATGCCTACACACATCATAATCCAACTGTTGAAAGCCACAGATAAAGAGCATATCTTGACGGTATCATGAGAAAAAAATGACACATTACATGCAAGAGAACCAAGATTTTGTTAGCTTACTTCTCATAAGAAACTGTAGTGATCAAAAGAACAACATCTTTAAATCGTGAAAATTAAGAAAATTAAAAGCCTCTCAACCCAAAATTCTAAGTAAAAAAATATATAACATTTATGAATGAAGACAAAATAAAGACATTTTTCGTGTGAAAGAATCTGTCACCAGTAGGACTGCACTACAAGAAATCCTAAAGGTAGTCCTTCATGCTGAAGGGAAATGAAACCAGGTGTTTGAGCAACTTTTCAAATGTTTATTGGCTGTTGAGTTTGCTCTTTTGTGAATTGACAGTTCATGTTGTTTACATTAATTTGTATTTTCCTGATTATTAATAAGGATGAACAGATTTTTCAGTGTTTATTGGCCAGTGAATTTGCTTTTTTATGGTTGATATTTCATATCATTTACTTAATTTTTCTATTAAATTTCTTAGCAATTTGAAGAGCCTCCCTTATATTCTATAAATACAAACCCTGTATCTGTAATGCAGTTATTTGCCTTTAAACTTTATGGCATCTTTGGCCAAAAACGTTTAATCTTCCTTAGTGAAATATATCTATATGTCTCTTTTTATTTTCTGGGTGTCCTGCCTTATAGTGTATCGTGGGCCCAAATATCCATGTGCATATAAGTTCCTAAAATTTCTTTTACTATTTTTATTTTTCCTTTTAAGATTAATGACCCAAAATAAACCTCTTTCTTGTGAGTGGTTTCTCACTGATTAATCTGGGGGCTTTTTTGTTTCTTATTTGTGTTTTTTGTGAAGTACTTCTTATCCTTTTTTGTGCCATGGACTTCTTTGAGAATGTGATAAAAGCCTTTTCCCCAGAACAATGTATATGCCCACTAAATTTCACATACACTGTCAGAAGCTTTATGAACTTTGGATTATAGCCAGTGTATAAGCTTGATTCCATTCAAGTAATTCCTACTTCAGTACCATTCTTTTGTTTATTCGTTAGAGTGACGTCAGAAGTGTTTGCTCTTGTAAGCAATTAATTTGGTTCTTTATTGCTCAGAGCCCTCAAGTAGTTTATATAGTCTAAAATATAGTGCAAGCTCTATATGTAGGGCAGGCCTAGACCAAATTTATTGTCATGTCTGACATTGTTGTAGATCTCTGTATCAACTATAGAGACCTAAATCGCTGTGTCAGTTCCTGGAACTCACTGCCATTAAAAGCCTTAGACGCTGTAAGTATTTAACCTGGTTGAATATTCAGAGAATTTGTTCCTAGGAGTGATTTGCACCAACCTTGCCTTTTATCTTAAGTGTTTTACTAAAGTTACCCAATTCCCTTTAATGTCTTTAGGCACTAGTCTCTCAGACCTTAAAAATTGTGTTCATTCCAAAATTAAATGAATCTTCTTTAATAAGGAATCTTCTTTAATATAATAAAATTTTAATTTCCCCCTACCAATAAACTGATACATTTTGTCTACCTATAAGGCATTCCCCAAAACATAAAAGTATCTTTGCATTTTTGGGTTTTAAGTTGTAAAACTAGAGAAATAATGTTTTTTATGCTCCTTTTCTATCCATTTTGTCATAGTTTTTATTGCTGTAAGTTCAGTTTTCACCAAGCTAATGGAATTTGGCATTACTGTCTAAGAACATAAGCATTCAGTTCGGACAAAACTGGATTTGTAGTCTTAGACAAATCACCCATTTTTAATTTCTCTGAGCTCCTGATTTTTATTTTTATCTTTTAAACAAAAGTAGACTGGGCTTCCCTGGTGGCGCAGTGGTTGAGAGTCTGCTTGCCGATGCAGGGGACATGGGTTCGTGCCCCGGTCCGGGAAGATTAAAAAAAAAAAAAAAAAAAAAAAGACTAAGTGTAATACTCTGTATGAAAAGGATGTTTTTGTTTTTGGCAAAAACTCTTTCTTTTGAAACTGAATTTTAATGATTAGTAACAACCTGTGTGCCAAATGAAATAGCCTTTCTAAACTCATATTCACTTAGAGCTCTTTTTTGTTCAACATGGATCAGTAATTGCTTGTTGAAGTTCCATTCCTGCTTGGTTTCCATTGACATTGTGTATCCATGGTTTTTCTTCTTCATGTCTACCTTTCTGTTTTCTCTTCTATCTGACTCTCCTAATATGCTACAAAACTTGTCATGGCCCCTTTGTCATGTCTTGTTCATTTCCTGTACTTGGCTATTGCTCTTGGTATTCTTATGACTGGAATGGCTTTTTGCACCCACTTAAATCCTATCTATCCTTCAAGAATGTATTTCCTTGAGGTGTGTCTCAGCCTCTCCAGTCCAATTAAGTCTTCTTTCTGATTGGTTATAAGAGTAAATGAGAAAATGTATGTGCAGTTAATTTTTCAACAGTAAAATATTACTTTTTAATATTTAATATCTTGCCTATCCAATCAGTATTTGATATGCAAAATATTATTGATATTCAATCACCTTCATACATAACCCATATAAAGCTGCCTCATGTGGTGCTCATTTTTTAGAGATCTTTTTAAAAAGTTTTATTGGGGTTGACATAAATACAATAAACTGCACATGTTTAGATTATCTAATTTGATAAGGTTTGACTATGTATACCCATGAAATCATCTTCACAATCAAGATAATGCATTAATCCATCATCCTCAAAAGTTTCTTTGTGCCCCTTTGTAATCCTTCCTTTTACTCCTCCCCCAATCCCAGGCAATCACTGATACTGTCATTATTGATTAATTTTCATTTGCTAGTATTCTGTATAAATGGAATCATACAGTTTGCATTCTCTCTCTCTCTCTCTCTCTTGCCTAGCTTCCTTGATTCAGCATAATAATTTTGGGGTTAATCCTTGGTTTCGCATGAATCTTTAATTTATTTTTATTGCTAAGTATTCTGTTGTACTGTTGGTTAACTTATTGGTTAACATTTGAGATTTTTTCCAGTTTTAGACTATTACAAATAAAACTTCTATGAACATTTTTATATAGGTCTTTGTGTGGACATAGATTTTAATTCTTCTTGGGGAAACACTTAGGAAATGGCTCATTCACGTGGTAGGTATATGTTTTTTTCAGAAATGGCCAAACTGTATTCTAAATTTTGCATTCCATCAGAGTAAATGAGAGTTTTAGCTGCTCTGCATCTTTACTGATACTTGGTCTGGTTATGCTTTTTAATTTCAGACGTCTTAATAGGTGGGTAGTGGTAGCTCATTGTGGCTTTAGTTGGCATGGTTTTCAGTACAGCTTGAAGGATAAGAGTTGAACATTTATCTTCAACATTTTTGCCTTATTTTTTAAAACCTCTGAATTTGTGAAGTCTGGATTCTGTGATAGCAGCTTTCTTCTTTGAAAATAATAATACGTTTAAAGTTTATGTCAGTGTTTGCTTGGCATGCTGAATACACAGTGTACTTGGTGACATTCATATACAATTTTTTAACGGTAACGGTTAAAGGAAACCAGAAGTAGTGACAATAAAAGCGGCATCAATTCTCTTAGGTAAATAAACCTTATGCCTTTGAAAGTATTTAGAAACTGTTTATGCTTTCCTTATTTGTCAGTTCTAATTGTTTAAGAAAAAGTAAAATAATCTTTTTAAAAATTTGGTTTGGAACAAAATGGTTTCGTTTTAGAAAACACTCATGATTATGAAAGACAAAAGAATATGAACTAAAATCTTTCTAAGAGCTTTTTTGTAGGCTCTCTAGCCATTAGATTTTTTTTTAAACAAAAAGAGCTATAACCTGAGATTTGAGACTTCATCACACAAAAAGCAGGAGAAAACTGTAACCCATATACTGTTTTATATCAAATAAGGATTGACAACACTGTTTTTAGGCATCTGTTCTGCCCACATAAGAAGCCAGCTTTATCATCTGGATGTGTCCTGGGGCTGAAACTTCTTATAAATATGAGAATTTCTTTCTTTCTTTTTTTTTTTTTTTAATGGCAAGCAGAATATGGTATCCAGCTGTGGATTTGCTTATACATTGTGTTTGCATTTTTCCCCCTAGGCTTGTTTTATACAGTATATGGCAATATGTTGTCATACAGATTCCATGATTAATGCTTATTTATGAAATCTTATGTAAATATCTTAGAACTTAGTCAAACAACGTGCAAGTTAAACAATTTTTTTTTCTGAATATTGGAATGACAAATCTGAGGGGAATAGTAGGTTGGATAGTTTATGTTCTTTATCTATAGAAAAGTCTCATATGTAACATTTTCCTTTTACTATTCTGTGTTATATCTTTCTTTTTTACTTTATTTTGCTGGGCAAGAAATCCAATTTCAGATTTATTCTTCAGAAAATAGAGAAAGTTTAAATGTGTAAATAATTTAGAAATAAGAATGGTAATTATTTCATGTATAACTAAATAATCATGTTTACTAGGATATATTTGACTTCTAATTTGATCCTGACCTCTGTTTAAAAGGCATTTCTTTGTGGTTGTTCTATTAGTCATATATTAAAAGAAATCTACTGTACCATAATAAGCTGTTTTATTAGCATTATTTTATTAGCATTATTTTCCCACAGAAATGCTAAATTGCTTATAAAATATCAAAATGTGACTGTGGCAAATTAAAAGTATGAATAAATTAATTATATTTCTCAAATTCAATTCATGATAAAATGTTTAATATTGTATATTTTTATATGAATTATTTTTCTCTATATCTCATCAGAATTGTGGTCTTATGACAAAATAGTCATGATCATATATATAATAATTACAGTATATATAATATATAATAATTATATATCACAGATTATAGGTTATGATATAATACCATGATCAGTGATACAATGATAGATTTTTGTTTCATATATTCTTATTTCCCTGGACTTGTTTTCATTTTCTCACATTTAATATTTTAGTCAGTTGTGACCAGAAGTTGAAAGATTTGTTTTTCCTTTTTATTTTTTCCCTTCTGCTTAGGTGCAGCTCTTATATGAGCTAACTGATACCATGAATGAAGTCTGGAATAAGATTCAGAAGAGAGGCAATCTCAGTTCTTTTTCAGCTTATCCGGAGTCCATAGTGGGGCCTGTCCCTAGTTCTCCAGTTAGAAGCAGTATAGGCACAGCTCCTCCAGATACCAGCACATGTAGCCCATCTGCTGACATTGGAACTACTACTGAGGTGAGTGTTTTTGAAAAATTCTGTTACTAAATAAAGGGTGGTATATATACCACAGAGTTCTGTATCAGGATTGAGAATGAAGATGACCATACCTCTCTGGAAGCTAGTGAGTTTAAAAGGTTCGTGAGGAGCTATGGTAGCAGTGGCTGTGTATTACTGTTTCTTTTAGGTCCAAGTATTTTAATCACTTTTAGTAGTTAGTGGGGTAGTTCAGGACAGTAGGGGTTCTGTGAAATGGCAAAAACTGAGACAGTAAATGTATGGTTCCTCAGAAGTATGGAAATGTAGAAGCTGATACAAAAGAGGCTCAGAACCAGAGTGCCTTTGTTATCTTTAGGTTAGTGACTTTTCAGTCTTGTCTGACCCAAAGTTCTCTCCTCTTCCTTCTGATCATAGAAGCCTTTCTTTTCATTTTTAACACCATAACTTCACCCAATGTGCCAGTGCCCCTTTTAATAACAAATGTTTTATAAAGCCCCCTTTACTATCCTGAAATGAAAATAAACATAATATGACCTACATATACATATAATTTCAAAAATATCTAGTATTTTGAATAAAATATAAAGGAGTAAAGGAAATTAATTTAAGGTATAGTAATTATTATTTTAATATATAAATGCTCAGGCATGGTTACATTAGAAGTTGTAATGAAGTAGCCAGGTACATAGAATTACTGTGAGCGTGTCTGCCGCATATAGACTTGTGCAGGTCTTTGTTAAATACCACAAGTTGGTACTGTTGTTGCTGTGATTTCCTGAGGTAATGGCAAACTTGATAAAGTTTCAAACAAAAGTTTTTATTCTTTTCATTTCAGTAGTTGCATTTCTGGAACTCTTAATAAATAAAATCATGCATAAATGCAAAAGTATTGTGTTTAGATTTAAAACAGAATTCAGTTTTATGCTCAAATGTTGACTTATAAGCAGGATTTTTACCTACTTCAATGTCTGTAAGATAGTGTTCATTTTTCAGGACAGTCCTATATATCATAGGACCTCTTGATACCGTAACTGCTAACCCTTAAATTCCAGTAGTGACACCCAATCATTGAGTCAACCAAAAATACCCTAATACATTTCTGAAACACCCCATAGAGGCTTACCACTGAGAACTACTGTAATATAATAGAGGTAGAAGTTATGTTTTTGTTTTTGCATAAACACATGCTGGAGTAGATCTGTTTGACCCCTGCATAAATAATTTCTCTATCCCTGCTCATTCCAAATCTTAAGAAACACAATGACCTAAGTGATAGGATTACTTTTTTCCCCCCAAATGAAAATCTAGGAATGTGCCCTTATGGAGTCAATGGGACATATCCTTTTAGGGTAAAAACAGTGAATCCTTTCTTGGAGATTCTTAATATTGTTAGAAAAGCTCTTGCAGTAAAGAAAACTTTGACTTTCTTCAACGCAGTACTCTCCAAACTCATTTAACCAAAGACCCCTTTATCATAGCCTACATGTTAACATTGCACAAAATACACTTTGTGAAATACTTTGGTAGAGTAATCAAAGCTTGGGGTGATACATTGCTAAACAAAGCTAGTACAAGTGAAATTGATAAATGAAGTTAAATATTGTGGACATTTGGCAGAAAGGAGAGTGTTTCATTAAACAGTTGTTCACTAAGTACTGTCTGTATTCATTGGAACGTCAAGATGAAAATGAGTACCTATCTTGGGAGTAGTCTTTTAGAAAGAAATATTTAAGAAAACACTGCAAGCCCAGAAAAGACAGGGCTCATGTGGAATGGTCACACCTGTTGGTCATACATTTAGAGCCTGCCATTCACACAAGTACAGATTGAATGGTACTTTCTAGAATTGTGTAGTGTCCAACCTATACAGAAGGACATGGTGACCCTGATTATAAGATGTGATAGAGATGAGCATGCCCTGCAATTATAGAGAAATTATTAACAAATTCATTCTATGAGATCTGTAGGTATTCTACAAAGGCAGTAACATATGAGATGGATCTTCAAAAGTGAAAAAGACATTAGTATCAATTTTGTTTTAGTAGGTATATAATAAATGTGATAGACTAGAAGAATGATGAGGAAGTTAAGAAAGGGAGAGATTAACAAAGAGAGATTTTCTCAGTTAAAAAAATTAATTCTGATTTCAAAAATAAGTTCCTTACATGACTGCAATTAATTTAAACTTAGAATGTTGAGGATTTTTTTCTGATTGGGTTATAAAGATAAATAATGAAAATGCTTCTAGTGGATTTGTTAGTTTTGTATTAGGTATGGATTTAATCTGATCTGTGTGAAAAAGATCTGAAAGTGAAAGAATCTTAATGCAGAAGATTCACATTAATATTCCAGAAAGACCATATAAAGCAGCTTACATAAGGTAACAGAGTTATGGGGGAAAATGTGGTAAATATTTTCAAAATGTACCCTCTTTTGTTTATGTAGTGTGGTTAAGAAAAGAAAGAGGTGAGTGATTGCTAGCAGTCCAATATGGATTTGAAACCCACAATCACTTGAGAAGCTTGTTCCCTGAGAAATATCTTAAAATAATTTAGGTTTGTTTTCCATAAAGGGCAGGAAGATTTTTGTATAGACAATTTTGATATGGTGATCAATGTTAAGACTTTGATTTAACTTTACAAATTAGAAGGTGTTCGTGTATTGAACACTTCATGTTTAATTTCTCTTCTTGCTCTCAAGAAAATATTTATGTGGAGATCAAGATTAACTATGTTTGCATCTGAGTTTAAATTTACCTCTTTGAGAATTAGCCAGTAAATGATGACATCAGAAAATATAGTCATTGTTTTCTCCTTTTTGTATGAATGCTTCATCTATGATTAAATCTGTGGTCGTTTAATTCATCCAGAAGTCAGAATTTGTGCTCAGGCTTTCATTTCACATTTCCTTTTGTTTATAGTGCTGGTAAAATTGTGTGTAATGACCTTTGTAATTTTTATTCCTTTTGTTTTGAGTTCCAACATGGTAGATATGTTACTGTGATCCTTTGAATTCCATTTAAAAAATGTTTTTCTAATTTTCATGAAGCTTCCTGTATATTTAAATGTGTTACTGACTGAATGGAGATAAAGCCGTGTCCTCTTTCTGGAGAAACTACTTAATGAATGGGGCTAGGGAGGACAGTGTGGAGAGGTTATGCATGTATTTTGTTATAATCCATAATAGGCCTTTATGCCTATTTGACCTGGCATTCCCAGGAAGCTCTAGCATCCCTTTGCTCTTGCTAATCATTGACTAATAATCTTTTGATTATAAGAAGACATTCTGTGGACAACACTATCATGTAAGCAACAGAACTGTCTGCATACGAATTTAAATATATGGTATATGATAATCTCTAGGTCCATCCATGTTGCTGCAAATGACATTATTTCATTTTTTATGGCTGAGTAATATTCCATTGTGTATATACTACATCTTCTTTATCTATTCATCTGTTGATTTAGGTTTCTTCCATGCCTTGGCTATTGTAAGTAATGCTGCTATGAACATTGGGATGCATGTATCTTTTCAAATTAGAATTTTCTCCAGAGAAGTGCCCAGGAGTGGGATTGCAGTGAGACCTAGAGATTACCATATTAAGTGAAGTAAGTCAGACAGAGAAAGACAAATATCATATGACATCACTTACATGTGGAATCTAAAAAAAATGATAGAAATGAACTTATTTACAAAACAGAAATAGACTCACAGAGATAGAAAGCAAACTTATGGTTACTAAAGGGGATGGGGGGGATAAATTAGGAGTTTGGGATTAACATCTACACACTACTGTATATAAAATAGTGAACAACAGGGACCTACTGTATAGCACAGGGAACTATACTCAATATCTTGTAATAACCTATAATGGAAAACTGAGTCTGTAATGACTCAGTTCCCAGTCGTTACCCTGACTTTGTGTTTCCTCTTCATTTCTGACATCTTGAGATTTCCCTTTATTTATTTCAAGTTTAACTATTATATTAGTTAGAAAAAGATGACATTCTCTTAAGGACAAAGGTGTTGACTGGGAAGGGAAACCACGGGAGATAGTACAGTACCTGGAGCTAGTAACGCTGGGATGTTTTTGCCATAAATAGGCTTACGGGCAGGGAGAACAGGGAATAATACTGACTTCATTCTCCTCCCTCCTTTCTATCTCCTGTCATGTTCCTCATTAGCTGAAAATGACCAGAAACCAGAGGACAAGAATATTTGTACATGTTGTTCGCATAGATTAGCCTCCCAGGTAGAGAGGGTATTAATGATTGAAGAGTAGGTCTACAAGACCAAAGAAAAGATACACAGCACTTTAATGTATTAAAACAAATTCTTGTGTTTTATCTAGAATTTCAGTGCTTTTGTAGTAGAAAAGGAAAACATTCATTTCAACTTAGTGTGCCATGTTACTTGAATTTAAATTTCTTTAACATCATTGAGTACTAAGAACTGGTCTTTGGAATCTTTGTTTTTCTCATTCTGCCTTGTACATATTATATTAGATTCTCAATATCATTGGTAACTTTTTTTGCTAAATTTTTTTTATTGTGGTAAAATTAAGTTACATAAAATTTATCATTTTAACCATTTTTATGTGTACAATTTTGTGGCATTAAATGAATAATCTCAGTGTTGCACAGCCATAACAACTATCCATTTCCAAAACTATTTCATCATTTCAAACAAAAACTCTTTTCCCATGAAACAGTGACTCCCCATCCTCCCAACCCCATCCTTGGTAACCTCTACTGTACTTTCTGTCTCTGTGAATTTGCCTCTTCTGGGTATCTCATATAAGAGGAATCGTAAGTATTCATTTAGCTTATTTCATTTAGTATAATGTTTTAGAGATTCATCCAGGTAGTAAGAAGAATGTTTTATACATCATCCATGTATAAGAATTTCAATGCCCTCTATGGCTGAGTGTTACTCCATTTGTGTATATAGCATACTTTTTTTATCCATTGATCTGTTGATGGACGTCTGGGTTATTTGCTCCTTTTGGCTATTACGAATAACGCTACTATGAACATTGGTGAATAAAGGTTGATTAACTCTTAATGAAGTAATTTTTCCCTGAAGATATTATATGCATTTTATATGACCTGTGCATGACAAACCATTTCAAAACTAATACCAGAAATGCTATTTTAATTTTTCTTTACCTGTTGAAATATTGGGTTGGCCAAAAAGTTCGTTTGGGTTTTTCCATATTATAAAAAACCCGAAATAACTTTTTGGCCAGCTCTATATGTTGATAACTGAGTTATTTGGTATAGAAATTAGGGGGTAGAGGAAAGTGAATGCAGAATCATTAAATATACTTTATTTAATACTGATTTTCTTACTCAGAAGAGCACATTTCTGTCATTTTAATGAGATTTGCTTAGTACCAGCATGAATGTTATAGAATTAAAATGGCATTTAATATTATGCCTAAATGTATTCAAGCATATTTCAAAGTTTTGCCAAAAAATGTGGTACTAAAGGGAAAAAAGTGAAAATTAGAAGTCGTTTATTTAGTTTCCCTAGTAACCTTGCAAACAGAAAAATAGAATGCTAGTAATTTATTTTCTCTAAGGTGTATTTTTTTTTTCTCCTGGGGAAAGCTAGCTAAATTCTGTGTGCTGCTTCCCACTTTTTGTCATAGACTCTCTACTTTGTCAGCTTTAAGAATTGCCTTCCTCTGACTTTGGTATAATAATTTTGCAGAGCTTGACAAGTGAGAAAGATGTTTCTCTTAATTCCATCAATTTACACCTATACTATTGAAAGGGATTGTTGGAAGATCATTTACTAGAAAATTGAGATGCAGTGAATTGAAGTTAGTGTCACACAAAGTAGGGACTGGTCCAGCTCATCTGAGTGTGATTCTAAGTTAATGGAATCTATAGAAGTCACTTTGGAATCAGACAACTTGAGTTTTTAATCTCTGCAGTTTATGATCACATTATTTAACCTCTGTGATTTAGTTTCATCATCTCTAAAAGTGGGGATAATGTTAATATTCATCTCAATATGTTAGTACAGATATTAACTGAGTATGTATAGTTTGTCCATATACTCTATGAATGTGGCTCATTCCTCTATTTGTATTTTCTTTAATTTCAATAAGATTTTAGTTTTCTTTTTAGAAATCTTGACCATTTTGTTATAGGAGTACACTTATTTGGCACTTTTATTTAGCACTTTTATTCAGTTGATACGATTATATATTCGGTACTTGTTTCTTCTTTATTCCTTTAAGGTGACTAGTAACTTTGGTTGATTTTCAAATATTAAGCTGATCTTGTGTTTCTGGAACAAACCCAGCTTAGATGTAATATATTTTCCTTTTCATATCTTGCTGGATTGTGTTTGCTAATATTTTATTTAGGGTTTTGGTATCATAGTCATGAGTGATACTGGCCTTTAACTTTTCTTTTACATAATATCTTTGTTGTATTTTGGTATCATGATCACACTGTCTTCACAAAATGATATGAGAAGTGTTCCCCCTTGTTTTATTATCTAGAAAAATATGTTTTGTGCGGAAATTCTCACAGTCACTGTATATTCCCATGATAATCAACAAGGTAATCCTAACTGAAAAGGCACTTGTGTGTAACACATACCTCATCCAAACTGGGTCTTAGTTTAGGCATTCTTTGCATATAGAAGAAGTTTTAACTTAGAAGATTATTAGAAAAGAGGTAAGGACTGGATAGACAAAATACACTAATGTCATCATCATAAAGGGAATATAGGCAAGCATCTTGTTCCAGGTTCCCAACTCCAACAATGGTATTGCTGTATTCCTAGAAAATGAATTTTATACTACTCATTATTGATAAAGTAATACTTAATGGTAAAATAAAGATGTTTTATGGCGTTCTGGTAGCCCAGGCTGTATAAAATGAAACTAATAAACATAGTTTTTATAGATGCTAAACAAATACACTGTCTTTTGATATTGTGCAATTATGACTTTATGTCCCAGTTAATGTTTTTATGTCAAATGTTTTATTCTGGTAAAATATACACAACATAAAATTACCTTTTTAAACCATTTTTAAGAGTACCCTTCTGTGACATTAAGTACATTCACATTGTTGTGCAACCATCACCGTCAACCATCTCCAAAACTTTTTAAACTTTTCCCAGCTGAAATGTGGTACCTGTTAAACAATAACTTCCCATTTTAACATTAAGTCTTCCGATCCATGAACATAGGACATTTCTCCATTTGTTTGTGTCTTCTTTTATTTCTATTAGCAATATTTTATAGTCTTTCACTTCCTTGGTTAAGTTTATTCCTAAGTATTCTATTCTTTTTGATGCTATTATAAACAGAATTGTTTTATTAATTTCCTTTTCTGATTGTTCACTGTTATTGTGCAAAAACACAGATGTGGGTTTGTATCTTGCTGAATTCGTTTATTAGTTCTAAAATTTTTTGTTGTTGAATCTTTAGCATTTTCTACATATAAGGTCATGTTGTCTGCAAACAGAGATCATTTTGCTTTTTTCCCTTTCCAATTTTGTTGCTTTTAACTTTTTTTCTTGCCTAATTGCTGTGGCTAAGACTTCCAGTAATATGTTGAATAAATATTTCACTTAACTTTTTAAATATTAGGCAATATTTTCAAGTTGAACATAATTTTCTTTTTTGATAATAATTTTCTTTTAAGGAAACCTTCTAGCATGTTTCAGCACTAACAGATTTTGTTCAAATAGCAAAAGACGTATTGAAAATTTGACACTGTTACTTTTTCTGTTCCTACATTAGTTGTACTTTTATACTATTCTTTTCATCTGCAATAAGTGTTAAGTCAAACATTATGGGTTGGAGGTAAAATGATTTACACTGAGAGGTTTATATTGGTTCAGAAGTAACAGTGTTAAATAATGATTATACTGTTTCAGTGCCATACTGGATGTGAACTATAAACTTTCTATTATCACCCGTCACCTATTATCTTTATCATCATAGGATAACCCTAATTTGAGTAACCAGTACGTACTCTGTACCAAACAATAGTGCTTGGTACAGAGTAGGTTTTAAACACATTGTTCTTTAATATATGGATGTTAAACAATTTGGGAAGTCAACTCACTTTGACGAAATTAAATCTGATTTATTATAGTACAGGGCATAGAGATGTATATATTCATTGTCACTACAAATATATTTTTTTTTTTTTTTTTTTTTGCGGTACGCGGGCCTCTCACTGTTGTGGCCTCTCCCGCTGCGGAGCACAGGCTCCGGACGCGCAGGCTCAGCAGCCATGGCTCACGGGCCCAGCCGCTCCGCGGCATGTGGGATCCTCCCCGACCGGGGCACGAACCCGTGTCCCCTACATCGGCAGGCGGACTCTCAACCACTGCGCCACCAGGGAAGCCCTACAAATATATTTTGATATGAATTCATAAAAGCATATATTGAGTTTATTTTTTCTGTTTGTTTTTATGTCTTTTGTTGTTTTAAACATAATTCTTTTATATTATTTATCAGATCTGTTATCTGAATTTCTTGAGATTCTAATCCTACTGTTGTATTCTTAACCCTTGCTCTTAGTAGACTGTTTCTTTATGTGTTATGTGCTCTTCTCTTGGGAGTTCTTTACTAGTGCGACTTTATGAGACTCTTGCATAGTGTATGAGGGCCTGTTCCCCAATAGGGATTTTCTGTGTTTCCTTCTCTGAGGGACTCCAAGGGCCATCACTAGCCTGGGACCCCTTTACTGTTAATTTCGTAGCTAGATGTTTCTTGAAACATTTCGGTAGTATGAAATCAAGCCCTCACACCTACATGTAACCCAGAAATGTGTTTAAAAAGTCTCAAGGGTAACGTTTTTCCACTACTTAGGCTAAGATAGATATTTCTTTTTTCTTGGGTTTATTCTGTTGTTTTTCTAATTTCTTAAATTGGATACTTAGCTTAATAATATTCAGCTTTTAAAATAAATTAAGCATTTTAGTCCTTTATCTTCAGCAGAATTTATAATATTTAACTTCGGGGATGGATATGTGTATACACCTAATATATAGGTACACTGGGAAATTTAGCCCATCACTGCATTGCTGCTTCCCAGAGAAAATTCTGTATTACATAGAAGGGTGAGCAAAAATTTTGGTATAAAACAAGATGTCTCTGGCACGCTAATTCTTATCATGGACCCAAAGTAAGGCTTTACCTGTACACTTGTAGAACATATTTCACTGTATTTCAGCTAGTTAAGGTTGTCAAAAATTTGTGTTCAGGGAGATGTTCAGGAAAGTGAAACACTATATAATCATGTTCATTGAAATATTTATGCCATTTTGCTTACAAGATAGCCCAACAATAAAAACTGCCTTTGAAAGTGCTAACATTTTGATGATTTGTTTTAATAACAAGTAAACAAAGCAAATAGATACACAATACACAAATACATACACATTCACATATTTCCCTTATAAGGTTAAGTACATAAACTGTTAAGTCTTTTTTTTTTTTTTTTTGCGGTACGCGGGCCTCTCACTGTTGTGGCCTCTCCCGCTGCGGAGCACAGGCTCCGGAAGCGCAGGCTCAGCGGCCATGGCTCACGGGCCCAGCCGCTCCGCGGCATGTGGGATCCTCCCGGACCGGGTCACGAACCCGCGTCACCTGCGTCGGCAGGTGGACTCTCAACCACTGCGCCACCAGGGAAGCCCTGTTAAGTCTTTTGGAAGCTGTTCTAATTATATAAAATGTTATTTTGAACTTCTGGATTTTCAGTACTTACCATAAAGGTCATGTAGGAAGGACAATTATTATGGATAGCTATATTGTGTTGATGAAATTAAATCCCTCCAATTAAGTTGTGATTTTAGGCAAACCATTAAGCATTTTTTCATTTTAACTTCTTGTATATATGTATAATGTCTTTGATAATGTCATCCTTATTCACAGCATTTTAAAGAAATAATTTTAAAGCTTTAGAAAAATATAAAATGCTGAATGAATGCTAGAATATTGATTTATAACTCAACCTAAGGTAAAAATTGACAGATTAACCAACAATGTTGAGAGGTTAGAGGGTCATGGCAAAATTCGAATTGCATGTTTTATTGATTCTGGAATTAAAATTACTTCAGCAGCCTAGTTCTCAAAAAAATCCAGTATGTGCTGTATTGTATAGCATGGAATATTGCCAGTATTTTATAATAACTTTAAATGCAATGTAATCTATAAAATATTGAATCACTCTATTGTACACCTGAAATTAATATAGTATTGTAAATCAACTATACTTCAATTATAAATATATATATTTCCAGAAAACAATCCAGCATGAAGTGGTTCATTTCTTAGTCCCCAGTAATTATTTAAAATGCATTTATTTTCAGTTAAATCCAAAGTGAAAATTTGGGGGGAAAAATGAATGAAGGTGGTCAAAAGGTACAAATTTCCAGTTATAAAATAAATAAGCCCTAGTGTTGTATGCCATGGTGACTGAAGTTAATAATACTGTATTGTGTATTTGAAAGTTGCTAAGAGAGTAGATCTTAAAATTTCTCATCACAAGAAAAAACAATTTATGACTGTGTGACAATGGATGTTAACTAGACTTACTATGATCATTTCACAATATATATAAATATCAAATCATTATGTTTTATACCTGAAACTATTATAATATTATATGTCAATTGTATCTCAAAAAAAAAAAAAGTGAAGTTGTTTGGCCTCAACTGCTATAGCAAAACTATTGTCAGTTTTTCAGGGTTAATTAAGTGCAGTTAACCTAAGCAGCAATCTACCTCAAATTATTATTCTAGACAACCTTTTAGAACGTAAGTTTAGTTTGAACTTTTTTACTCAGTTGATATTTTAAGGATGTCTCATAATAGTTTTAAATCTCTTCCTCAAAATAGACTTATTTCATTAAATATTTATCTTTAAATGATTTTATCTTCAACATTTAGGGAGAAACTTTTATTCAAAATGTAGAAATCTTAGCATTTAGATGATCATCTAATTAATTGAGTAGCTGTTGAATGAACATACATATATAATACATATATCAAAGTAGGTTATTGTTTAGCCTTCACATATGAATCAACACAATATTTTGTTGTCATGCTTTTCTTATTTCAAAATAATCATGCTGGAAAATGTCTCTAATTTCTCAATTATTGGCTTATTTTTTTATGCAAATAGTTTTATTGCATAAATATAACCTATTTATCTGAGGTCACCTTACGTTTGTTGTGCTTATTTATATTATGTATCTGTATGTTTAAATTTCTAATTAATATTTGCATTGCAAAAGTCCATAAAATTTAAAAACACTATTTAAGGTATTTGTTGCTGAGTTGGGTAAGAACTATTATTTTTAAATTATTTCGACAATAAAGAATTCACCATAAATGAATCTAGTTTAAAAAAGTATGCTCTTAACAGTTGCTTGTGTTAAGTAGAAGAGAAGTATTTGCTTATATGATCCTTGGATGACTTATACTTTAAACTACGAGTAATTCTTTTTATGTTGACATGTTGATAAGGAGCAGTATACTTTTCAGTGGATATAGCTCTAGCTTCCTGAATATCGATCTCAGTGGTGCTAGAAGGGGAAATATGAGTGGCAGGCTTAAGTAGTGAGCTTAAAAACAGTTATTCGTTTTTCCCACCCTTCACATTGAAATGGTAAGAGCAAAGGTAGTGGAAACCACAGCAGTCCACTTGTTATCGTTGACTTAAGTACAAACAGCAGTGGAAGTGTTTAGACCTTTGGGAAGTTTTGTGATTGAAAAAGAATGCTGGAGTTATTTTGATAAGGGAGAGTAGCAGTGTGGCCAAAAGTATGATCATCCCTGAGCTCTGAAGCAGGCCAAGGATGAAGGGCTGAAGTGTTTGCTCTTCCAGATGAACAAAGATAAATTCAGCTAGCATAATAAACTCAGTATTTTGGTCAATTTGCGACAAAATGGTGAAAGAATTGAGCTGTATATTTTAGACCTTGGCTAAAGAGGTGTGGGAAAATAGTTCAGCGTCTCCAATTCTGGCTCAATTTTTGCTATAGATTTAGAAATAGAGCAGAAAATTAATGCACAAACATATTTAACAATACCGCACCAAGTGTTGTAAATCCAAAATGAAAATTGAAACTGCATGAAGAAGGAGAGTAAAACTTTTTCTCAGGAGTGCTTGCTTATTAAATTTGAAGCCACAGTTTTCTTAGCATTCCTACTAAGTATACTTAATAGTGTTAAAAATCAAGGTTTCATTGATTTGAGATGGTCTTTTCCCTACAATTTCCATTCTTGGGATTATAATGTTCTTCTAAGTGTTGGAGGGAGAATTTAATTTATGAATTCTTCTGCTCTAAGACCCAATCCATAGAGAAAGGCATACTGACTACATTATGCTGTCTTTTATTGAATTTGACTTTCTAAAATGTATCTTTTTCTGGGATTAGTTTGTGCTTTTCATTAGATGTGTTACTTTAGACAGCTAACCAGAAACCTGAATTTTTATATAGCTTCTCAAATTCTAGGAATTTCAATTTTAGCAGATTTAGGGCCACTTAGTTTTGGAAAAGCATTTAGATGAAAACATCACGAGCAGTGAGCTTTCTGCTTTGCTTGGTGTAATTGGAACAAAGAATGGCTATACTGTCTTCAATACATCATGCTGCCTATCAAACTAAGCTTAAGTACATATAACTAATATTAAATATATATACATCTTTTTTTAACATCTTTATTGGGGTATAATTGCTTTACAATGGTGTATTAGTTTCTGCTGTATAACAAAGTGAATCCGTTATACATATACATATGTTCCCATATCTCTTCCCTCTTGCATCTCCCTCCCTCCCGCCCTCCCTATCCCACCCCTCCAGGTGGTCACAAAGCACCTAGCTGATCTCCCTGTGCTATGCGGCTGCTTCCCACTAGCTATCTATTTTACGTTTGGTAGTGTAAATATGTCCATTCCTCTCTGTCACTTTGTCACAGCTTACCCTTCCCCCTCCCCGTATCCTCAAGTCCATTCTCCAGTGGGTCTGTGTCTTTATTCCTGTCTTACCCCAGGTTCTTCATGACATTTTTTTTTCTTAAATTGCATATATATGTGTTAGCATACAGTATTTGTCTTTCTTTTTCTGACTTACTTCACTCTGTATGACAGACTCTAGGTCTATCCACCTCATTACAAATAGCTCAATTTCATTTCTTTTTATGGCTGAGTAATATTCCATTGTATACATGTGCCACATCTTCTTTATCCATTCATCCGATGATGGGCGCTTAGGTTTTTTCCATCTCCGGGCTATTGTAAATAGAGCTGCAATGAACATTTTGGTACATGAATATATATATACATCTTTTTAAAAAGTAAGCATGCTCTGGTGTATTTGATCAGTTCACAGAGAATGAGTTTAGGTTCTGGAGTTTTTTTGAAGGTTTTAGATGGACAGCAACGTTGGGATTTAAAAAACCCAAATACTTGGTAGCTAATCCTAAAAGAACAGAATACATGAGTGAGTGATCACTATCTCTGGCACCATCTCTTCCTGCCTTTGAGACTGAAGCTGTTCATCTTCAAACCAGGATTTATTTTCACCTGCTGAAAAGATTAAAAAACAACCCAACAGACCTTTTACAGAAAGTTTATTAGTACCAAATTTAGGACCTTATACATATCCAGAATTCAGTATGTATTTGTTGAACTGAATAAGCTTATGCTCTGATGAAGGTTTGGGGCCAGCATGTATGGCAGGTTCTCTGAAGCTGCAAGATTCCCTTCTTCTGGGCTGAGGTCTGTGATCCAAGGGTTATATTCTTGGGCTTCAGCTGCCTCTTATTGGGCTGGAGATACACTCTGAAGTACATCAAATTACAAAATAATACCATCTCGAATGTGCAAAACATTGAATATTAACCTGGGAAAATTTGTTGAGCTAAGAGGTATTTATCAAAAACCTGCTCATTTTACTTACATTTTGTTACATTGTTATCATTTTTATTGTACCTTTCTGTAGGATATGTATAATTTGCTGAATATATTTCTGTAAAGATAACCATAACACACACACACACACTCATGCTCTGTACCTCTAATTAAGAGACTTTTAACCATATAAATCATTTAAAAAATCTGTTGTCGAATCTGCTTTTAAATGTCTCCTTAATATTAAAATACGTGAGGCATGATGAATGTTTTGCTGTTTCTTAAATCATGGTGATTATGCTGTGTTTTACTATGGTTATTATATATTCATACATAAATACACCATAGCAGGGGTAGACAAACTTTTTCCATAAATGACAAGATAGTAAATATTGTAGGCTTTGTGGATCATAGCAGCTCTAAAGCAGCTACTTAACTCTGCTAATCAGTAGTCATAGGCAATAGATAAATGAGTGGATGTGGCTGTGAGGTAGTAAGACTTTATTTCCAAAAATAGAGCCCAGTTTGGCCCTTGGCTATAGCTGCTCTATAAGGAAATACTCATTGGTATGATCCTAACTCATTTAGAGGAACTGGAATGGCATGCATGTACACTGTAACCATGAAAACCATATGATTAGTGTATGCTTACATTACTGGCATTATGCATAAACATTTATATGATTTGCATTATCATATATGATAAGTTATAAGCAGTAATTGCAGATTTTAAATTATACATTTTTAGTTATTTTTATTTATGTTACAAAGTATTGTTGTTATTCCTCATCCCAGGGAGATTCTGTACAAGCAGTTGATGATTCACCATTCTCCGATTCTGTTACCTTGGAACAAACTACAAGTAATATTGGTGGATCCAGTGGTCGTGTTAGTCTGTGGATGCAGTGGGTGCTCCCCAAAATTACTATAAAGCTCTTTGCTCCAGATCCTGAAAATAAAGGCACAGGTACAGGATTACTTTTCTACTGAAAAGATAAAATATTAAACACTATTTTAGAAGAAATTGGAGACTTAGTTTTATTTATCATTGGCATTTAAATCAATCATTAAGTCTAACTCAAGTGATTTCTATTAGTAATACTAACATGTTGCCTATAATACCTAAATTTTGTCTTAATTGTATTAAAATTCACTTCAAAAGCCATGAGGTAATTTCTTCATTGGTCATATCACTAAATGTATTGCAAAGACTGTTGACTGATACTAGATGTAGCACTTCATACATTAACTGGGATTTCCCCTGTTTTGAAATAAGCATCGTATCTTAATTTTGAGGCCTATACTGATATTAATTTTCCTTATTATTTTAGAATCTTATGTGGTTAATGAACAGAAAGTCTTAGTCCCTCTGTAGATGTCAAGGATATACATGCTAACATTAAATGTAAATAGAAAGTTTTAATATTGATTGTGAACCCTATACTGATATTAATATTTGCTTCTTATTGCAGAACTTTGTATGGTCAGTGAACTAGAAGATCTCAGTGCTTCCATAGATGTCCAGGATGTGTACACCAAAGTGAAATGTAAAATAGAAAGTTTCAATATTGATCACTATAGAAGCAGGTAATTAATGAATAATGAATATGGGAAAAGCTATATTTTCCTTGAACAAAGTCTATAAAAGAATTTTTATATTTTAATTTGATTCCTTAATTTTTAAAAAAATACTGTCCATATTCCCAAAGATGGTTCTTAACAGATATATTGGTTAATTTTACTTGGTATTCATTCATATATGGAATATAATAAAGTTTTGCTTTCTAAGAAGGCAAATCTGTTCATAAATACCCACACTGCCGTATTAAATGAAATAAGCTGCTTTTACTAATCACCTCACAATTTGTTATGCATGTTGTATATTTGCCAAGATGTCTGGGACACAGTTAATGGCTCTGGTTTTTGATGAATACTCCTCATCCATTCCCTATACCATAGATTGAAATGGAGCAGCATCTCATGTTCCTTACAACTTTGAGTACTTTTCTTATCTCACAGATGATTAATGAACATGTGGTGGATGTTCCTAGAATCACATTTTTCCTTCCTAATAAATTTCTACCAAAAGTAGATTATAAGTAAATATGATGTGTTTATAATAATAAGTAATGGTAGTAAAAAAAGTAATGTTTTAGATATTTTCATAAAGATATATAGCAATTTTATTATTAATTTTTCCAAAATAAAAATACGAATGCTTTTAGGAGTTTTTTTTTTGTTTTATAACACTACCCTGGAATTGAGTTTTTTTTAACTGAAATATAATTCACATACCATAAAACTCACACATGCTTTTGTAAAATTATTTTTTAAACAGCATCATATTTTCTACTTCATAGTATTTTGGCAAAGAAACAGCCTTACAGTCCTTTTTTTCCTGGATTCATAATATTTATTCATTCAGCAATTAAGTGTCTGCAGAAGTACACGTTTCTGTACCTTTATTGATGCATTATATACTCTAAAAGCCGAAGTCTTTTTTGTTGTTGTTGCGGTACGCGGGCCTCTCACTGTTGTGGCCTCTCCCGTTGCGGAGCACAGGCTCCGGACGCGCAGGCTCAGCGGCCATGGCTCACGGGCCCAGCCGCTCCGCGGCATGTGGGATCTTCCCGGACCGGGGCATGAACCTGTGTCCCCTGCATCAGCAGGCAGACTCTCAACCACTGTGCCACCAGGGAAGTCCCAAAGTCTTTTTTATTTAACGGGTTTCTAATTCTGCATTAAAAACATTCGAACTTTCATTCTTTATTATACATATCATATTGTTCATGTAAATAACTCTCAACTCTGTCACAGCCAAAAAATTATGTCATAACTGTGATGGTCAAAATATTTTGTTGGGTTTATATTAAGACCTGTTATAATAGTATTATTTTACCAAGTGTATGATAATTGTTTTTGTTGTAGTAACAGTGAATCATTAATTGATTTTTGATAATGGAATGGTTAGCTCTTCAGTTTCTTCTGAATGGTATATCTCTATATCAAAATGATCCTAGGGGCTTCCCTGGTGGCGCAGTGGTTGAGAGTCCGCCTGCCGATGCAGGGGACGCGGGTTCGTGCCCCAGTCCGGGAAGATCCCACATGCCGCGGAGCGGCTGGGCCCGTGAGCCATGGCCGCTGAGCCTGTGTGTCTGGAGCCTGTGCTCCGCAACGGGAGAGGCCATAATAGTGAGAAGCCTGCGTACCGCAAAAAAAAAAAGATCCTAGCAAGTGATACATGAATTTTATTTTATTGCTGAAATAATTTCTTGATTATGTGAATATTACTATTTATGTTCTAGATTATCAATGATTTTACTGTTAAATTTATGTAAGTTTTAAATATTTAGATAATTTATTCATTCATTTAATCAAAATATTTACTGAATGTATATTATGTCCCAAGCACTATGCTAAGCACTAGGGATTTAGTGTTTAACAAAAATAGACATAAACCATGTCCTTATGGACGTTAGAGTCTCATGGGTGAGAAAGAAAAATAACCTTCGTAAATATAGAATTTATCATTAAGACAAATGCTTCTCTGAAGAACTACCAGGGTGTGGTGCTAATGTAAATTGTTCTATTGATTGCATTGTCAGATCCACGTTTTAGTTCAGTGTAGTGTTGTTTACATCAGAACTACTTGAAATAGTTATATATGCTCAATTTTTTTAACTCAAAAAAATTGAAGAGAACAGATAAGGTGAACTTATGTTTTCCAGGCCAGGGGAAGGTTGGCAGTCAGGACATTTTGAAGGAGTATTTCTACAGTGCAAAGAAAAACCTGTGGTGAGACTCATTTAGTAATTATGATTTTTAAAAAATATATTATAAACTGTTTTTCTTTGTTCTTTCATGCAACGGGACTAATGGTTACAAGAATTAGAGCTCAGTAAATTCTTTTTGACCTTTTCTTCCAATATTACATTATAAAATAAAACTATTGCTTCCTTTAAGCTGCTTGTGTTTTGTATCCATTTTCCTGTTAGAGCAATTAAGTAAATTTTTCAATAACACAAAGGTAGGATTGCTTTTATTAATATACTTTACCATTAATGTATTATTATGTTGACCTTTTAGAAGTTTTTCCCATTCATAAGTGAGTTCATGTTGGATTGTTCTTTATTATAAATTAAAAGTAGTCATTTACATTAAAAGCAACTATTTTTTGTTTACTTCCATTAACAATGCTTTTGCAGAAGATGGTCCAGGCAGAGGCCATACCTAGCAGTGGCTCAAACCTAAACCTATGCAAACTTGAGCAGAATTAAAACTATCCAGATTTTTTTGCTTATGGCTTTTATTGCTTTTTGTCTTTTCACCTTCTTTGCTCCTGTCCATCACCTCAAGCCTTGGGGAAGAGTGTTGGTCTCTGGGGCAATGTGGAGGTGTCTTCCTTTCCTGTACTGACAAGCTGAACAGACGCACCTTGTTGGTTCGACCCATCAGCAAGCAGGACCCTTTCAGTAATTGCTCTGGCTTCTTTCCTTCTGTAAGAAATCATTTTTAAATTATGCTACAGAACTCCCATTAACAGGAACCCAGAGAAGGAATTGAACTATCCATAGAGTCAACTCTTGATTTTCATCTTCCTCTGTATCATTCACTTTGTAAATGAACTATAATGTATTCTTAAATCATAGACTGGTTTTCACTATAATTTGTTTCTGGGTTACTTGAGTATGCTATTTGTCATTCTGGTTTTGTGAATATAAACTAATTTTACCATCAGCATTAGAAAATCAAAGTAGGATGTTGAATATGCTTGTTAAATTATACATGTATTGAATGATCAAGAGTTGACCATACTGCTTTTGTCATTCCTTTTATGATTCTTCCTTACATTGCTTTTTTTCCCTATTATTATACCATTTCCTTCTCAGAACTAACTCCAAGTACCTTATTTGGTGCCTGTTATATCCGGACAAGGCTGTACGTCTGTCATTTACTGGACAGAAGATGAACGGTAGACTGTATACCAGTGGGTTTTAGAAGTTTAGAACCTTTTTTTCCCTAGTGGTACAAAATATCTGAATATGTTATTAAGCAAGTTCTTTTAAGTGACATTTTTAAAGTCAATAAAAATGCATGTAATTTTTAAATGTTAAGAGCAGATTATCACAATGGTAATAGCAGTTTTCTTAAGAAACTATTAAATCAGTGCAAACATTATATTAGACATTTTCTTAGCATGTGTAAAGTAGTATTTCTTTCCTTCCCCTTTTCTGTAGCTCAAAAGGAATTTAAGACATATATCTTTAAAAAGAGTGTAAAAATTAGCCAAATATTTTAAATAATTTTGTTCTTTGATTTAGTGTTTAACATTGTATTTGCATAGCAAATACTAGTTTCTGATTTTGAATTTTTTCTAGTCTAGTCTGGAAAATTTTTTATGTTAGTGGAAGCTCTGTTTAGATTTATTTTCTTCTCTTTAATTGTTCATTAGCATCCATGAGGAACTTTCTTTATTTTAACATGTATTCATGAAAGAAAACCAAAATTATTGTTAATGCCCCCTTTTTTTGAGTTTTTTAAAATTAATTTTTATTGGAGTATAGTTGCTTTACAGTGTTAGCTTCTACTGCACAGCAAAATGAATCAGCCATACATATACATATATCCCCTCCCTTTTGGATTTCACTCCCATTTAAGATACCATGTTAATGCCCTTTAAAATTTTATCAATTTTTCTAAATTTTTTTATTTTCTTAACATTTCATTAATCATCATTGCTTTCTAACTTTTCACTTTAAATAGTATAAAATATTGATTATTACTACATGAAAAGTAATATTTATATTATCTCAACTCCAGTTAGTATTCATTCATTCTTTAATTTTTCCCATCTTTTATTAGGGGAGTTAGGGATATAGCAGTTCAACACACTTGCTCTCATGGGTGTTGACCTTTCAAGAGTACCTACATTCAACGTGTTTAAAAATATCTTTCCCAAATCAAAACATTTATACATTGAAACACTTTTTATACTATTTCTAGGATTCAAATGTTGCCATTAATTAAGATTTGAGGTGGGTTATTTAGATTAGTGGTTGATTCTACCCCTCCCCACCCTAATTCCTGGTTGAGACACCTAGAGACACTGTTGCTGTGGCCTCTTCCATTGGGGCCATACCACAGCACCCTTCTCCATCCACTGTTGCCTGCAATCTAGCATCATAGCGATAAGACTGGGATCACTTTTTCTTGTTTTACTGTATTTCCTTTGGTTTTGAGTGTAGAAAGCAAAAATAAAGGGAAGTTAGGTAAGAGGCAGTGAGAAAGTTGGAAATAGTAAAAAATGCTTTAAGGGCAGGACAATTATATGAAAAGTGATTGTATTGCATATTCATGTAATGCCTACTTTCCAAGTTTTTTTTAATGGGGAGAAAATTAACTTTGAGAAAAAAACATATGCAAAGGTAAATTTTATCTCACCTTTCTTCATTATAAAGTCCAGGTTAAAAAAAAAGTAACAGTAAAAACTGAATTTCATACTATTTTCTTTTCATTAGGTGATAAGCAACAAAATGAGAGGAAGAAAATGGAAGTAGAAGAGGTTTACTAGTGATGGGATAACAGGCTCAAACACATTGCTGCTTTGCTACTTCTAACTTTTTTCTTTTTTATCTGAATGTATTTCCTTCTTGTTCTTCTTCCTCGATTCACTTCCTCTCTTAACATCACTCTTTGGACTCTAATACCTAAAAATCTTCATCAGGCCTTGGGAAGAGGGGTTGGGAATGTGGAATATAACAACTTAACTCTAATTTTATTTTGAGTAATATGCAAATTAGAATTTTATGTACATTAATTGGTTCAGGAAAACTATTGGTTCCATTTCACAAATGGAAATACATAACATGGTATTTCAATTTCGCGTGCATAGAAAACCCCTCTCTGACCCAAATTATGACGGCATATTACTACTCTTAATGAAAAATTATAAAGAATGAAAAGATAAATCTAGATATGATCTGTTCTAAATTCTGAACATTACAGAAAAAGTAGAAATTATAGAAAGAAGCACAAAGAGGTTAATTACCTCACTCAAGATCTAGAACTACAACTCAGGATTCCTAACTTCAAGTTCAGTCATTTTGTCTTAGAGGCTTTTGCCCTGTTTATGGAATTGATCAGTAATGTGCTCATTAAGAAGTATGCTTTTATTTTTTTATTTGTAATAAACAGCTGACCAGTCATGAGAAAAAAAAGTGTGGATGTGATAAAAGATTAAAGTATCAACCGAGATTGTTTTCTGCTTTCAAATAGTTTGTTTTGTGTTTTTTTCCCCTTTTTTTAATAAACATGTATTGTGATTTCCTTTTTCTGGAACAGACAACTGCAAAACTTCTAGATGGCTCTCATCAGCAGCATGGATTTCTCTCTTTGACATATACAAAAGCTGTAACAAAAAATGTTCGCCACAAGTTAACATCAAGAAATGAGCGAAGAAGTTTTCATAAGTTACCTGAAGGTTTAACAGATGGTTCCCCTCATTTTCTTCATGAAATACTTCTTTCAGCACAAGCCTTTGATATTGTCCTTTGTTTTCCTTTACTTAATGCCATTGCAAGTATATTTCAAGCAAAACTACCAAGGACCCAAAAAGAGAAAAGAAAATCTCCTGGTCAGCCCATGAGGACCCATACGCTGACTTCACGCAATTTACCTTTGATTTATATCAACACAAGTGTAATCAGAATTTTTGTTCCAAAAACAGAAGAAATGCAGCCGAGTATTGAAGGTATGTCTTCAGAAGTTTTTTTTTTTTTTTGCTCTGATTTTCAATAACCTGCATCTAAGGACTTTAGTTTTTCTTTTTGTAATATGGTAGCAGGTTGTAGGTTGCAGTTTGGTGTATTTTAAAAAGAGTAAATATGTTATAGTCACTTTACAACTAAATCTTTAGGAGTTATATCAAAATATTGGGTATGTTTCTGACTCTACTAATTACTAGAGTAAGAAATACGAGATTTTTTTTCTTTAGGTCTTTTGCTAGTAAAGCTCATACTTTCAGTTGTTTTGTTAAACTCAAATGTTGTGTTCTATATACCTAAGATAATTAAAAATTGCTTAAAAAAATTAGCAAACACACCACACACTGCATTAATGGCATAAATTATATTGACAATCTTGTGCAGCCTTCACCACTGTCTATTTCCAAAATGTTTTCATCACCCCAAACAGTAACTCTATACCTTATATATTAAGCAGTAACTCCCCCTTGGTAACCTCTAATTTACTTTCTGTCTCTCTGAATTTTCCTCTTCTAGATATTTCATAAAAGTTGAATCACAGAATATTTGTCCTTTTGTGTCTGGCTTATTTCACTTAGCATAATGTTTTCCGGGTCCATTCGTGTTGTAGCATATATCACAGTTTCATTTCTTTTTAGGCCCAAATAATATCTATTGTGTAGATACACCCCATTTTGTTTATCCAGTCTCTATCAGATACTTAGGTTGTTTCCACTGTTGGGTTGGCTATTGTGAGTAATGCTACTATATACAAACATCTGTTTGAGCCCATTTTTAATTCTTTTGGATATATACGTAGGAGTGAAATTGCTGGCTTATATGTAGTTCTTTGTTTAGGATTCTGTGTTTTTGAGTAACCATCAATCTGCTTGGAAGCTCTTTTGACTAGGACAGGATTTATGGTATTTTCCGAACAATACTGATGTGCAGGCATAGTTGAGTCAACGGGAAGATCAATGGGAGCTCCCTCTTAGTAGGGGTGGTAGTACCTGTGTGCTGAGCACCTTCACAATGAGACACAGGTCAGCAGTTTCCGTGGTTAACTCTAGCTTCACTTTTCTGTCATACTCAGTGGTGGTTTATTGAAACAGGTTTTTGTGTTTCATTGATTTGTGTAGATGTCTGAAGGAATACAAATCTGGCTATTTGAGAAAAGGGTGGGAAAGGAACAGCTTTATTTCCCTTGTGTGTGCATTTGTTTTGTTTGTCATTTGTTGGCTTATTGTTTTATGACCAATTAGTTATGTTTCATGACTAATACTATATATCACACAGTTTTGTTGATGTTGGTTTAAATTTCCCATTTGGCTGCTATAACTAGGAAAATCTCCAATCGATTGTAATTGCAAGAAAATTTCTAAACTCTTGCTATTTTACTTTTAAAGCTGCTTTTCTCTTTTTTTTTTTTTTTGGTGGTGCTTGTGGTGGGATTTTTAAGGTATAAGTTCAAAATTCTGATCCCTAAGCACCTGCTAAGCAGGTAACCTTGAATAAGAGTATGCGGTGAGGCTGTGGGTGGGACCTTGTTATAGCCATCTTTGGAAAATATGGTCTGCCACATTTCTCTGTGGACTTTTGGTTAATTTTAATCCTTTGCTTGTGTGAATACTTTTTGTAATAAACACCTTTTTAGTGGCATTTTTCATGACTTGGGTGAGTATATATAAAATAAATTCCTAGCAAAAGGATTGCTAGATCAAAGGGTATAAATATCTTCAAAATATTAAGGGATGTCAAAATGCCCCCCTAAATGGCTGTAGCAATGTATACTGTTTCCACACTGTCATTCTAACAGGTTTATGAAACTTTTTGGTCTTTTCTCAGTCTCATTAATGAAAAGTACACTTTTTTTCTAAGGAGTTGCTCATCTTCATCATTTGTTAAGAGCTCTTTGTGTTAAGCCTTTTGTTTGACCTACATTGTATTGCATATGTCTTTTCATTTTTGGGGTGTTTTTGCCTTTGTATGTGTGTGTGTGTGTGTGTGTGTGTTTGTGTGTGTGTCTATATGTATATCTATATTTATATCTACATGTACATATCTTACTTGTACCTGTTCTCATATCTGTATCTACCTGAGATGTTATGAATTGCCAAACTATGTGCCTATCCACAAAAAAGTATATAAAAATGCATGCCAAAAATTCAAAGGTTTTGACGTATTATGTTAGATTTTTTTGACACGTTATCTTTCGGCATTGCTACTCTTAATTCAAATGGTCATAATATTTTTATCAGATTAATTAAACCAAATGTAAATTATGTCTTACTGAGTGTGATAGCATACTAAAATGCTGCTATATCATACTTCTCAGCAGGAACTATTTTATAAAACTATCTCCAAGCAATTTGTGCCTGTCGATCAGAGATGATTGGTAAACTAGATGCAACTACATTTCCCATTAATATTCATAATCATTAGGTTACACATTTATTGAACCTTCTTTCTGTCTTCAACTGCAAGTATGACAATAACTAATAAAACCTTTTGTTGATGGCTTTGTGTAGGGTTGTCAGTATAGTTCTGGCTTTATAAAACTTGAGACTTTAGATGTTTTATTATGTAGAGTTTATATTGAGAATCTTAAAGGAAAAGTTGAAGTCTCTAAAATGCTTTTATTTTATGTTGAATTTAAGGAAACTTAGTTATGATCAACAGTCTGACTTTGACAATTACATGAAAATTCTGCTCCTTTTTTAAGCTTTTGATTACTTATACAAGCTCATAATTTCAGAATCATAGCCTTTTCATTTTCAATACATACTCTTGCCTCAAGAAAAGATAAAATCGTTTAGACTCATGTTTCATTTTACAGTAAATGTAAAAGTTGATAATAGTTCATCTTAAAATTCATTTAACAATAAGAAAATTATATTTAACATTCTAATATTTAAAGAAGTGATATTGAAAGTCTGGTTTTCGACTTGAATATTGCTTGCTTTATGTGCAATTATTATCAAGATTCTGAATCTACAGGTGTTTGGCTTCCAGCTAGAGCTACTTATTTCATAACAGAGGACTGAGTTTTGGATCTAATGAGTCTTCTAGAGTGAGTAGTTCCTCATGAGACTTAATTTTTAAAAATACAGTTAAAGCAAAGAAGGAAGGCATTCATTTTCGTGTTGAAAATGCTTCTAGAGGGAACATTTCCTCATTTGGTCCAACTAGTAAATGCAGGTGAAGTAAACGAAAAAAGAGAAGCTTTGAGGTGGAGTCAAGATGGCTGTGTGGGAAGACGCGAAGTTAGCATCTCCCCACGACTAGGGTGCCTGCTGGCTGCCGGTGGAGGACTCTGATGCCCAAGGGGATGTGAGGAACCCCAGATTGAACCGGTAGCACATAGGGGGACTGAGAGGGGAGGAGAAGTGGAGGCCAGAAAGGATCAGCACCCCTGAGGCAGGGGAGGTCATAAGAGGCAGGTGGGAGGGACTCTCCAGGAAGAGCGGGAGAGGAGTGGAGGGCGATTGCCTGGCCCACTTGGGCCAGGGAGCCTGCTGAGCGCCCAAGCCGGTTCCCCCCACTCCAAAGCCCCATCCAGGCCATGTAGGTCCTTGGGTCATAGGAGGGAGACTGGGGAGATCAGGAGAGGCAGGTGGGAGGGGCCCTGTGGGAGGAGCAGGAGAGGAGCAGAGGGTATTTGCCCTGCCCACTCAGGCCAGGGAGCCTGCTGAGCTCCCAGGCCGATACCCTGCCCTCTAAGCCCCCTCCAGGCTGTGAGGGTCCTTGGGGGCATAGGAGGGAGGCTGGGGAGATCAGGAGAGGCAGGCGGGAGGGGCCCTCCCAGACCCCAGACCAGAGGAGCAGGAGAGGAGAGGAGCGTGTCTGCCCTGCCCATTGGAGCTCAGGAAGCCTGCTGGGCTCCCAGGTGAGGTCCACTGCCCTCTGAGACCAGGGGTGGAGGGCATGCCTGGGCCCTTTCTGTTTCTTGGGCCTAAACCCCACCCCCCACGGACCCCATGGCCTTTTCCTGCCCTGTGGTCCTGAGCATTGGCCCCACCCACTGCCCAAACCTCACCCTGGCTTAGGCCCCGCCTTCCACAGTCAAGGCCTTCCCCCACACACACACTGTTTTTTTCCCCCCCCTCTTCCTCTTTCTTCCTATTGTGGTACTGATGTACCTTCCAGTTGTTGATTCATCTATATTTTTATATACTTCCTAACATATCTGTCAGTTTCCTAGTCTAAATTTATTTTTTACCTTGTTATTCTCTTTTTTTTTTTTTCCTTTTTTTTTTTTTTTTTTTTTTTTTTTTGGCCACCCCATGTGGCTTGCAGGATCTTGGTTCGCGAGCCCGGGGTCAGGCGGAAGCTCCTGTGGTGGGAGCTCCAGGTCCAAACCACTGGGCTAACAGAGAACCTCAGACCCCAGGGAATATTCATCAGAGTGAGGTCTCACAGAGGTCCTCATCTCAGCACTAAGACCCAGCTTTACCCAATAGCCTACAAACTCCAGTGTTGGAAGCTTCATGCCAAACAACCAATAAAACAGAAACACAATCCCACTCATTAAAAAAAAAAAAAAAAATGAGACAGCAAAAAATATGTCACAGGTAAAGGAGCAAGGTACAAGACCTACAAGACCAAATAAATGAAGAGGAAATAGGCAATCTACCTGGAAAAGAATTCAGAGTAATGAGAAAGATGATACAGAATCTCGGAAATAGAATGGAAATATAGATTGAGAGAATACAAGAAATGTTTAACAAAGATCTAGAAGAACTAAAGAACAAACAAAGAGAGATGAACAACAAAATAACTGAAATGAAAAATACACTAGAAGGAATCAATAACAAAATAACCAAGGCAGAAGAATGAATAAATGAGCTGGAAGACAAAATGGTGGAAATAACTGCCAAGGAGCAGAACAAAGAAAAAAGAATGAAAAGAATTGAAGACTATCGCAGAGACCTCTGGGACAACGCTAAACGCACCAACATTCGAATTCTAGGAGTTCCAGAAGAAGAAGAGAAAAAGAAAGGGTCTGAGAAAATATTTGAAGAGATTATAGTGGAAAACTTCTCTAACACGGGAAAGGAAATAGTCACCCAAATCCAGGAAGCACAACAAGTCCCATACAGGATAAACCCGAGGAAAAACACAAAAAGACACATATTAATCAAACTAACAAAAATTAAATTCAAACAAGAAATATTAAAAGCATCAAGGGAAAAACAAAAAAATAGCATACAAAGGAATCTGCATAAGGTTATCAGCTGATTTTTCAGTGGATACTCTGCAGGCCAGAAGGGAGTGGCAGGATATATTTAAAGAGATGAAAGAGAAAAACCTACAAGCAAGATTACTCTACCCAGCAAGGATCATTCAGATTCAATGGAGAAGTCAAAAGCTTTTCAGACAAGCAAAAGCTACGAGAATTTGGCACCACCAAACCAGCTTTACAGCAAATGCTGAAGAAACTTCTCTAAGCAAGAAACACAAGAGAAGAAAAATACCCACAAAACAAACCCAAAACAATTAAGAAAATGGTAATAGAAACATACATATAGATAATAACCTTGAGTGTAAATAGATTAAATGCCTCAACCAAAAGACACAGACTGGCTGAATGGATACAAAAACAAGACCCATATGTATGCTGTCTACAAGAGACCCACTTCAGACCTAGGGATACATTGAAAGTAAAGGGATGGAAAAAGATATTCCATGCAAATGGAAATCAGAAGAAAGCTGGAGTAGCAATACATGTATCAGATAAAATTGACTTTAAAGACCTGATACAAGAGGTAAGGAGGGACACTACATAATGACCAAAGGATCAATCCAAGAAGGTATAACAATTATAAATGTTTATGCACCCAACATAGGAGCACCTCAGTACATAAGGCAAATGCCAACAACCATGAAAAGAGAAATCGGCAGTAACACAATAATAGTAGGGGACTTATACACCCCACTTATGCCAATGGACAGATCATCCAAACAGAAAATAAATAAGGAAACACAAGCTTTAAATGACACAATAGACCAGATAGATCGAATTGGTAGAATACACTTTCTTCTCAAGTGCACATGGAACATTCTCCTGGATAGATCACATCCTGGGTCACAAATCAAGCCTCAGAATCTTTAAGATAATTGAAATCGTATCAAACATCTTTTCTGACCACAATGCTATGAGATTGGAAATCGTTACAGGAAAAACACTGTAAAAGACACAAATACCTGGAAGCTAAACAGTGCACTACTAAATAACCAAGAGATCACTGAAGAAATCAAAGAAGAAATTTAAAAATACATAGAAACAAATGACAATAAAAACATGACGACCCAAAACCTATGGGACGCAGCAAAAACAGTTCTAAGAGGGAAGTTTATAGTAATTCAGTCTCACCCCAAGAAACAAGAAAAATCTCAAATAAACAATCTACACTACACTTATAACAACTAGAGAAAGAAGAACAAAGAAAACCCAAAGTCAGTAGAAGGAAAGAAATCATAAAGATCAGAACAGAAATAAATGAAATGGAAATGAAGAAAACAGTAGCAAAGATCAATAAAACTAAAAGCTGGTTCTTTGAGAAGATAAACATAATTGATAAACCATTAGCCAGACTCATCAAGAAAAAAAGTAAGAGGACACAAATCAATAAAATTAGAAATGAAAACGGAAAGATCACAACTGACACTGCAGTAATACAAAGGATTATAAGAGACTACTGCAAACAAGTATATGCCAATTAAATGGACAACCACAAAGAAATGGACAAATTCTTGGAAAGGTACAATTTTCGAAGACTGAACCAGGAAGAATTAGAAAATATAAACAGACGAATCACAAGTAATGACATTGAAACCGTAATTAAAAATCTTCCAACAAACAAAAGTCCAGGACCAGATGGCTTCACAGGCGAATTCTATCAAACATTTAGAGAAGAGCTAATACCGATCCTTCTCAAACTCTTCCAAAAAGTTGCAGAGGGAGAAACACTCCCAAATTCATTCTACGAAGCCACCATTACCCTGATACCAAAACTAGAAAAAGATATCACATAAAAAAGGAAATTATAGACCAATATCACTGATGAACATAGATGCAAAAATCCTCAACAAAATGCTAGCAAACAATCCAACAGCACATTAAAAGGATCATACAGGGTTTCCCTGGTGGCGCAGTGGTTGAGAGTCCGCCTGCCGATGCAGGGGATGCAGGTTCGTGCCCCGGTCTGGAAAGATCCCACATGCCGCGGAGTGGCTGGGCCCGTGAGCCATGGCCGCTGAGCCTGCGTGTCCAGAGCCTGTGCTCCGCAACGGGAGAGGCCACAACAGTGAGAGGTCCGCGTACCGCAAAAAAAAAAAAAAAAAGATCATACAGCATGATCAAGTGGGATTTATCCCAGGAAAGCAAGGATTCTTCAATATATGCAAATCACTCAATGTGATACACTATATTAACAGATTAAGGAATAAACAGCATATGATCATGTCAATAGATGCAGAAAAAGCTTTTGACAAAATTCAACACCCATTTATGATAAAAACTCTCCAGAAAATGGGCATAGAGGCTACCTACCTCAATATAATAAAGGCCATATGTGACAAACCCACAGCAAGCATCATACTCAATGGTGAAAAACTGAACACATTTCCACTAAGATCAGGAAGAAGGCAAGGATGTCCACTCTCACCACTATTATTCAACATAGTTTTGGAAGTCCTAGCCATGACAATCAGAGAAGAAAAAGACGTAAAAGGAATCCAAATTGGAAAAGAAGAAGTAAAACTGTCTCTCTTTGCCAATGACATGATACTATACATAGAAAATCCTAAAGATGCCACCAGAAAACTCCTAGAACTAATCAATGCATTTGGTAAGGTTGCCGGATACAAAATTAATGCACAGAAATCTCTGGCATTCCTATACATGAACAACAAAAAATCAGAAAGAGAAATTAAGGAAACACTCCCATTTACCATTGCAACAAAAAGAATAAAATACCTAGGAATAAACCTGCCTAAGGAGGTGAAAGACTTTTACTCAGAAAACTGTAAAAAACTGATGAAAGAAATTAATGATGATATAAACAGAGAAATATACCATGTTCTTGGATTGGAAGAATCAACATTGTGAAACTGACTGTACTCCTCAAAGCAATCTACAAAGTCAGTGCAATCCCTATCAAACCACCAGTGGCATTCTTCACCGAATTAGAACGAAAAATCTTACAATTCGTATGGAAACAGAAGAGACCCCGAATAGCCAAAGCAATCTTTTTTTTTTAACATCTTTATTGGAGTATAATTGCCTTACAACGGTGTGTTAGTTTCTGCTTTATAACAAAGTGAATCAGCTATACATATATCCCCATATCTCTTCCCTCTTGCGTCTCCCTCCCTCCCATCCTCCGTATCCCACCCCTCTAGGTGGTCACAAAGCACCAAGCTGATCTTCCTGTGCTATGCAGCTGCTTCCTACTAGTTATCAGTTTTACATTTGGTAGTGTATATATGTCCATGCCACTTTCTTTCTTTGTCTCAGCTTACCTTTCCCCCCCTCCATGTCCTCAAGTCCACCAAAGCAATCTTGAGAAAGAAAAATGGAGTTGGAGGAATCATGCTCCCCGACTTCAAAGTATACCACAAAGCTACAGTAATCAAGACAGTATGGTACTGGTACAAAAACAGAAATATAGATCAATGGTACAGGATAGAATGCCCAGAGATAAGCCCATGCACATATGGGCACCTAATTTATGACAAAGGAGGTAAGAACATACAATGGAGAAAAGACAGCCTCTTCGATAAGTGGTGCTGGGAAAACTGGACAGCTACATGTAAAAGATGAAATTAGAACAGTCCATAACACCAAACACAAAAATAAACTCAAAATGCATTAAAGACCTAAATGTAAGACCAGACACTATAAAACTCTAGAGGAAAACATAGGCAGAACACTGTATGACATAAATCACAGCAAGATCCTTTTTTGACCCACCTCCTAGAGAAATGGAAATAAAAACAAAAATAAACAAACGGGACCTAATGAAACTGAAAAGCTTTTGCACAGCAAAGGAAACCATACACAAGACCAAAAGACCACCTTCAGAATGGGAGAAAATGTTTGCAAAGGAAGCAACTGACAAAGGATTAATTTCCAAAATATACAAGAAGCTCAGCCTGCTCAATATCAATAAAACAAACAACCCAATCCAAAAATGGGCAGAAGCTCTAAATAGACATTTTTCCAAAGAAGGTATACAGATTGCCAACAAACACATGAAAGGATGCTCAACATCACTAATCATTAGAGAAACACAAATCAAAACTATAGTGTGTAGTTGCTCACACTGGTCAGAATGGCCATCATCAAAAAATCAACAAACAACAAATGCTGGAGAGGGTTTGGAGAAAAGGGAACCCTCTTTCACTGTTGGTGGGAATGTAAATTGATACAACCACTATGGAAAACAGTATGGATATTCCTTAAAAAACTAAAAATAGAACTACCATATGACCCAGCAATCCCTCTACTGGGCATATACCCTGAGCAAACCATAATTCAGAAAGAGTCATGTACCACAATGTTCATTGCAGCACTATTTACAATAGCAAGGACATGGAAGCAACCTAAATGTCCATCAACAGATGAATGGATAAAGAAGATGTGGCGTATATATACAATGGAATATTAGCCATAAAAAGAAACGAAATTGAGTTATTTGTAGTGAGGTGGATAAACCTAGGGTCTGTCATACAGAGTGAAGTAAGTCAGAAAGAGAAAAACAAATACTGTATGCTACCACATATATATATATATATATATATAAAATCTAAAAAGAAGTGGTAGTGATGAACCTAGTTGCAGGATAGGAATAAAGAGGTAGACATATAGAGAATGGGCTTGATGACGGGGTGGGAGGGTGAAGCTGGGGCGAAGTGAGAGAAGCTTCAGCATATATATACTACTGAATGTAAAATTGTTGGCTGGTGGGAGGCAGCAGCAGAGCACAGGGAGATCAGCTCGGTGCTTTGCGATGACCTAGAGGGGTGGGATAGGGAGGATGGGAGGGAGGCTCAAGAGGGAGGGGATATGGGGACATGTGTAGGCATGTGGCTGATTCGCTTTGTTGTGCAACAGAAACTAACACGGTACTCTGAAGCAATTATATTCCAATAAAGTTCTTTTAAAATATATATATATATAGTTAAGTTCAAGGTGGGGATAGATAAATTCATAAAGAGTAATTCACCAGTAAGATGTTGCGTTACCTACCAACATTCATATTAGGTTGGAAGGCCCAGAGTTAATTATTAGGACCTCTCATAGATCGCATGAATAGGCTTTGTGAGGGAGAGTTATACCCTCCAGTTCTGGATGGACAGAAATAGAGAAGATCTGTGGTGCATGATGTTGGCTCAGGAGTCTTGCCTTTGACTGCAGTCTTAGCTGCGAGCTCTGACCAGGTGGACCACATCTCTTGTCTGATCCTTGCCAGAGCAAGGACCCAGAAGTCTTGCCTGCGTACACCTTCAACCACTGCCTACAGCTACTACCACTCCCACCACAGTTCAGCTGTTTATACGAAATACGTATTAACCTATATGGAATCATCATCTTTCCCCTAATCTTCAACTGTTTCTGTTAATGGTACTGTTTGCTTGTATTGGTATGAAATTTGCAAACTTCAAATGTTTTTATGTTTTTATTAAAGAAAAAAAAAGAATACCAAAATTAAAAAAAAAAGGGAAGCTTGTTCTTTTGCCAACTATAAAGTAACTAAAGAAATGACTCAAGGCACTTTCTTGCATAAATATCTATTTTTATTATTTTTTTATATCAAAGGTACATTTTGATGAGCTGAATACTTTCTGTAATAAAATTGTTTTAATTTAGTTTGTGGATGATCTGCATTAAGTGCTTTTTATCATTATTATTATAACTTCACAGTCAGTTTAATATAGTGAGAATAGTTTTGGCTCTAACAGAAACAATTCTGTTCTTGGATCTGGCTTTGTATGTAACACCAAGTACGTCATTTTTCTTCCATATGTACCTCATTTACTGCAGTGTTTCTATTACATTTCAGACTTTCATATGGTCGGTAGTATCTGTAGCCTAGAAGAACAGTTAGCAAGTACACTAATTGCACTTTTGTGGTATGCTCTATTCTCCAGGCTTACTATTTATTGATTTAATTGAGGCCTTCTGCTTAATCAGAGGTTTTTACCCACATGGAACTATTTGATAAGCGTGGCATAAAATGCAAGATCTATGAAATGTAAACAGTGTTCATAGTATAAGGACCTATAATCAAGCCAGACCTCTAGTCATTTGAAAATAGTACAACTGCATGAGAAGTAGTTTTCTATTTGATCTTTTTTGCTATGGACATTTAAAAATACCATCTTTATTGTAGCATCCACATGCTAATATTTATTATGACAGCTTGTCTCTTTCTTCCCCTTTTGCTGTCCTTCCCCTTCCCCTGCCATTTTGCCTCTCCCTTTATGTACATCTTATTCTGGTTCTTTCTTTTCCTCGCTGAATATCCTTCTTCTTACTTTTCTTGATTTTCTTAATTCTGACTTTCTTTTTTAGACTAATCTAAGTCAGACCATACTGAGTGTTCTGCTGAAGCAGCTGGAAATAATCTCTTAGCTTTTGCATTCTTTGGCCACCACAGTTTGGGAAATATGGATTGTATGCCTTTGTAGGCATGTTCTGTTCAGGATATTCCTGAGGTCTTGCAGCCAGTCCTTTTCTGTTCCGTTTGTGGCAGATGGTTGTTCTTTGAGAGAAATTATGAATTTTAGTATATGTTTTCTTCACAACCCAAAAAGTTGTATATTGTTAACAATTTTAAACAGCTACTACAGTAGACTCATCTGTGGGGGAAGAGGGAGTAAAATTTAATGTAAATTAATGGGGCCATCAAGAACACCTTTTCATTCCAAATAATTTTTAGAAAAAGACATTAAATTAGCCAGTGACTTATAGAAAAATTGTTGGGCTTTTTATCATGAGAACATGTGATAAAATTTTTTATTCAGTATAGAGAAAAGAATCAGAATTAATATACCTTTTTACCTTTTATTGTTTTCTGAGAATACTTAGCTTTAGATTCCATTAGGAAGTAAAACTTTTACACAAGTGTGAAATTACTATTTCTCAAGTAATTCTACTATAGAAATTATTAAAATTAAAAAGTGCCTAGAATAGAAAGTTGAAGTGTCCTTACGTATTAATCAATTACTGGGTTTTTTCTTTCTTTATAATTGCAGCCATTATTTTCTTCACCATTGCAGCCATTAAGCTGACATGTTACAGCCTAACGTGCTATTGTGTGTTTGTATGTATGTGTGTGTGTGTGTGTGTGTGCGTTGTATTTAATTATTACTAATTGTGTAAATTCAAGTAACTTTGAGAATTTGTTACTGCCTTTCTGATATCCTTCAATATATTTGTAAACAACAATGCAGTGTTGAAACCCCAGGGCTGAAAATCACTTGGGAGAAAGATGTAGTACTATCAGATCATGAAATTAGATAAACATACTGCTTCAATATTACTTACATTTAATTAATATCACATGTTTTCATGTTGAGTGGAGTTTTTTTCATTGCCATTTTAATTGTCTATCCAGAGAACTACTTATTGGGGTGTAAAGGAAATAGTTAAGAAAAGCATTAAATATTTCTATTTTAAACAAATTTTTCCTTGTTCTCATTTATGGTCTTATCTTAATTTGTCTCTATCCCATTATTCAAAAAATTTTCCTTAAAGATGAAGTTGCATACAGATCTACTGTATACCTCATTAATCTATTTCTTTTACAGCTAATCAGGCAGCAAAAGAAGACACCATGGTTCTGAAGATTGGCTCTGTTGCTATGGCTCCCCAGGCTGACAATCCCCTTGGCAGATCTGTCCTCAGGAAAGATATTTACCAGTAAGTTTATTTTCTTATGTTCAATCTTGCAACAATTTCATACTGCAAAGAAGTACACTGATCAATAAAACTTGCTCAGTGTGGCCTGTAGAAATACTTTTCATTCGGGATCTTTTGATATTTAAAACCAGGTTTTTCTGATTTTCTTCAGTTGTGGGTTTTTAAATTCATTCAGACAAATCAAGTATTTCTGTGAAGTGTTGATGAATAACAGAATGTAAGTACCAAGTCACCATAAAACTGAAGAAGCGCAGTTTGGAAAATTTTAGCAGACTTTAAATTTGACCAAATTTCTAATTACATGAGAAAATTAGGTTCTCTCTAGAACTACCATATCCTAATATAGTCATATTGTATCAAAATGAAGCATTTTCTTAACTATAAGCCATTATTTGAAATGTAGGACTGTGCGTGTCATATGGATCAAAGCTGTAAAGAAAAGCAAACTTCTAAGGAGAAATTTCACAGTAAACACTTTCTGTGAAAATGCCATGCTCTGGATTTTGTCATTGACTATTTGCAAACCACACCAAGCATATATGGACAACTAAACTGGTGAACACATGTAATCAACATGATAAAAATAATATATCATTCGTACTGAAGTTGGCACTGCTGCCAGACATAAAAGTACAGTTGCAAATAATGCCAAGTGAGAAAAGTCACAGAAATACAGATGAACAAATGTCTTATTTTTCCTGCTGGTCTGTTTTTCAGATGTTGTAGTCTCCCACTCTTATCAGAAATAAATTTCTACTGTTCTCCAATAAATGTTACTGCTCAGAAAGATTCTGATTTTTGTAATGCATTTACCACCTAGAGGGTTACAGCTATTTTTACTTTAAGTGGACCTAGGTGTTTTGTTTTCTCAGTTTTTTCTGTTATTTGTGTTGACATTTTTTGCCTTTGAATTGTATATCTTGCTTGCTTTCTTGTATTACTTTTTCTGGTAGCTTATAATATTCATCCCTTAAATAATTTTTATTTTGCTGACTTACGTAAAATTTAAGGATGTCAAAACTGAAGTAGGCCTTAGGAATCATCTAATCCATCTTCCTTATTTTATAGATTAGGAAACTGAGGAGTCAGAAGAATAATTTTCTCTAGTCAAGTAATGACAGAGCCAAGATCACAACTCATATTTTGACTTCCTCAGTATCTAGAGACAGGATTACAGCAGAATCCTTTCTGGGTGAAAACAATTTAATTTTCTAACATTTGGAAATTCTTTTAGGTATATTTATCTTTTCTTTTCCATTTCAGAGCTAAGTAGTCCTCAAGGAGTTTCCTACTTTCCTTTTGGTGAAAGAAATATGTTTCATATTAAAAGACCCTATCACCATCAATAAAGTGAACCACTAAGATACTTCCTCTCCTCCTCTACCCTTTCCCCTTTCTGGCTCTTCAGCAGTCATTTGTGGAGATGTGGCTCTCCTGTGCCCCCTTCATTGCTTCCTCCCCTTTGTCCTTCTTGAACTTTTTTTCCCTCAGTCTCTTTTCTTATTCACTTCTCTATATTTTTACAGACCTTCCTTATTTTTCCTTCCCTTTCTGTATCTTTCTTCATTCTTTACCTTTTCCCTTTTCATATTTTTTCTTTCTTTACTTTCTACCTTCTTTGCCTATATCTCATTTCATTCCATTTCACTATTTTAATAGTTTGACTTATTTTATAGAATATAGAAATATAATGCCAAAAAATAAAGTCTAAAAATGTACATTATCTCTTTAGATCTTCAGTGCCTCACATCCTGCCTCACACAAAATACATATAAACATGTACACAAAAAGTACATAATAGCTATTTTATGTTTACAGAATAAATGCCCTTACTTTCTTTTTCTAATTGACAAAACGGACGCACACAGAATTTTTATGTGTTTTTCCAAAAGCATATACTTATCTAATGGCAGAGCATTTCAGAATCTATTTCTTTAGAATTCTCTTCAGTTATTTTTAAATTCATATTTCTATCATTTAGTCCCTCCCCCTGATTATGTGATTTAGTAATGTAATTCTCCTGCTCCCTTTCCATATGTTTTTACTTCCTCTTTCTTTTAATCTGCCTTTTGTGTTTCTTCTTTCTGTCTTGTTTTTTGTAACTTCCTCTGTGTGATAAATGGCATCTATAAAAAACCCACAGCTAATATAGTTCATAGTCAGAGACTGGGTGCTTTCGCCTTAAGATCAGGAGCAAGACAAGATATCTGCTCTCACCACTTCTATTTAGCATTGTATTAGAGGTTCTAACCAGGGCAGTTGGGCAAGAAAATGAAATAAAAGGTACCCAGATGGTAAGGAAGAAATAAAACTGTGTCTTATTGCAGATGACATGACCTTGTATATAGAAAATCCTTTGGAAAACTTTTGGGTCAATAAACTAGTTCAGCAAGGTTGCAGGATAAAAAATCAATATATAGTTAACCCTTGAGCAACACAGGTTTGAACTGCATGGGTCCACTTATATGTGGATTTTTTTCAATAGTAAATACTACACAGCCCATGGTTGGTTGAATCCGTGGATACAGAACCATGGATATTGAGGGCTGACTCTAAGGGACTTGAGTATCTATGGATTTTGGTATTCCCGGCGGGTCCTGGACCATTCCCCCACAGATACCAAGGAACGACTGTGTAAATATCAGTTCACAATAATAATAAGCAATGAACTCTTTAAAAGTGAAATTAAGAAAGCAATTCCATTTATAATAGCATCAAAAAGAATTAAATACTTACAAATAAATTTACCAAAATAAATATACAACTTACACTCTAAAAACTACAAAACATTGTTGAAAGAAATTAAAGCAGATCTAAATACACGGGAATTATATCCCAATTACATAGATCAGAAGACTTAGTATTGTTAGATGTCAGTACTCCTCAAAATGATCTGCAGGTTCAACATAATCCACATCAAAATTCCAGCTAGCTTCTTTGTAGAAATTGGCAAAGTTTCTATATGGAAAATTATTCATATGGAATTTCAAGGAACCCAGAATAGCCAAAACAATCTTGGAAAAGAACAAAGTTGGAGGATTCACACTTCCAGATTTCAAAATTTATGACAAAACAACAATAATCAAGCTAGTGGAGTACTGATATGAAGGTAGACATACAGATCAACAATAGAATTGAGAGTCCAGAAATAAACCATCACATTTACTATCAATTGGTTTTTAATAAAGGAGCCAAGACAATCCAGTGGTAAAGAATAGCTTTTCAACAAATGGTACTCAGAAATCTGTATATCCACATGAAATGGGACCCTTACCTGACATTATATACAAAAATTAAGTCAAATGGATCAGAGACGTACAATTAAGAGCTAAAATTCTGAAACTTATAGAAGGAAGCATAGGAGTAAATCTTTGTGACCTCCAATTAGATAATGGTTTCTTATAAATGACACCAAAGGCATGGGGGACAAAAGAAAAAATAGATAAAATGAACTGTATCAATATTATAAACTTTTGTGCTGCAAAGGACTCTATCAAGAAAGTGACAATCCACAGAATGGGAGAAAATATTTACAAATCACCTATCTGATAAGAGATTTATATCCAGAATAGGTTAAAAAACTCTTACAACTCAATAATTGATGGACAACCCGTTAAAAAATGTACAGAGGATTTGGATATATATGCAAAGAAGATATAAAAATGACTAATAAGCGCATGTAAAGGTGTTCAACCCCATTAGTCATTAGGGAAATACAAGTCAAAATGACACCCACTAGCATGGTTATAATATAAAAGGCAACAGATGTGGAGAAATTGGAACCCTCATACATTTCTAGTGGGAATATAAAATGGTGCATCTACTGTGGAAAACTGGCAATTTCTCATAAGGTTAAACATAGAGTTACCATATGATGCAGGAATTTAACTCCTAGGTATGTACACAAGAGAATTGAAACATATATCCATACAAAAGCATGCACACCAATGTTCATAGCAGCACTATTCATAATATCCAAAAAGTCAAAACTACACAAAGGTTTATCAACTGATGAATGGTTAAGTATAACGTGTTATGCCCATAAAATAGAAAATTATTCCGCCATAGAAAGGGATGAAGTATATGCTATAATATGGATCGATGTTAGAAAAACGCAAAGTGAAAGAAGCCAAACACAAAGAGCCACATATTATATGATTCCATGTATATGAAATTTCCAGAGTAGGCAAAAATACATACAGACAGAAAGTAGAATAGTGTTAGCTAGGAGGGGAAAATAGAATGACTGCTAATGGGTATAGGATTTCTTTTGGGGGTGATAAAAATGTTCTAGTATCAGATAGTAGTGAGGTACAGTGAATGATATATAATGAGTAAAATGAGAGTATACAAAATAAAACACTGAACTGTACACCTCAAAAGGACAAACTTTATGGGATGTCAGTTATATCTCAACAAAACTGATTTAAGAAAAAAAATATTAATTGATGTCACAAAAAGGCCCAGAGGAATTAAATTTCAGAGAGAGAAATACCCTTTCTAGGTAAGTGGACAGTGGGTACTCTTTGTTTTTTGTTTTTTTTTTACATCTTTATTGGAATATAATTGTTTTACAATAGTGTGTTGAGTTTCTGCTGTATAACAAAGTGAATCAGCTATATGTATACATGTATCCCCATATCTCCTCCCTCTTGCGTCTCCCTCCCACCCTCCCTATCCCACCTCTCTAGGTAGTCACAAAGCACCGAGCTGATCTCCCTGTGCTATGTGACTGCTTCCCACTAGCTATCTATTTTACATTTGACACTGGGTACTCTTTTCAGCTCTGGAACTTTTTGCTTCGTCTGGCTATAAGCAGAGAGATTCTGTTGTGGGAAGTAGAAATCAAGGGACATTTATCAGTCATGTAGGCTAGAGTGACATATTGGAATCTGGAGGAGCCTCAAACATACAGTCAGTCCTCCGCAGTGCTTTTTTCTGTGTATCAAGTGTGGAAGGGAGCTGTCAAGAAGAAATTGAGTTTCTCAAAGTTTCACATTCCTTAAAAGACAAAGCCATGCTAGAGGTGCACTGTTCAGTACAGTAGCCACTGACTACATGTGACTGTTCTGCTTTTGAAATGTGGCAATCCTAATTGAGATATTCTGTAAGTATAAAAGATACTGAAGATTTTGAAGAATTAAGAAGAAAAATATCTCATTAATAATCTTTATATCGATTATATATTGCAGTGACCATATTTTAGATATATTGAGTTAAATATATTATTGCAACTGTTTTCCACTGTTTTTTTTTTGATCCTTTTATCAGTGTAACTGCCAGCAAATTTTCATTTACATAGGTGGCTCCCAATTGTGGTTTGCATTATGTTTCTATTGAACAGTGCAACATTGTAGGGAAAGGCCTGCAACAAACACAGGACGTCTCACCCTTGAGACATTTGAAACCAAAGGTGAATTGGGTTTAGTTAGAGTTACAAGCCAACCCCAACCTAGTTCAGTTCACAACTGGATGGAAATGATCCACCCCTTATCTGTGCTGCCTGGCGAGAATAGATGTGCCTTCTCTGGGAGAAAATAACGTTGATTTCTGTTTCTGTAGCCTTTTTATACATGGTGTCTGATACATGATAAAAAAGAAAAAAGATATCCAAAAAGCAGGAAGATTTGACCCATTATCAGGAGAAAATTTAGCTAGTGGAAAAGACCCACAGATGACTGAGATTTGAAATTAGTAGACAGGAGTTTGAAATAATTGTTATTAATACTGTAAAGAAAAATGTTGAAAAAATGGAGGATTTCATAGAAATTAGCTCTATTTAAATTAGATCCTAAAACTGAATAATACAGTATCTGAAATTAAGGACTCATTGGATAGCCATAACTGCAGATGAACAAAGCAAAAGATAGGATTAGTGAACTTAGAGATAGCTTCAGAGAAATTATCCAAACTGAAGCACAAAGAGGGAAAAAAAAGGAAAGAGGAACAAGAAAAAGAACAAATGGAAAACATGTGGGGCACTGTCAAATGGTCTAACATGTAATGAGAGTACAAGAAGTAGAAGAAAGATTGAATGGAATAAAACGAGTAATTAAAGAGATAGACCTTGAGACTTTTCTAAATTTATCAAGTCATTAACTAGCAGACTCAAGAAGCCTATCCTCAATCCAAGCAAGATAAGTGCAAAGAAAACTACACCTAGGTACATGTTCAAATGATTGAAAATCAAAGATAGACAATAAAGAGACTGCTCCCTGATGGGCTGAGGCAGGATGTTGAGCAAAGAGAGAGAGAGAGAGCAACGGCATCTGCATCCCCCAACACAGGTTTCAAAGCCTAAGACAGATCTCAGGAGAGATGAGATGCTTTTGTCTTTTCTGAAGTTTGAGAAAAATCTTAAGTGCAGCCAGTTAAAAAAAAAAAAGACATATTACCTTTGAAGGAAAACCGGAAGACCAAAATAACTGAAGATCTTAAATTTGAAGATGAGAAAACTGCTAGTTGATGTGCGGCCATTCTTCAGATACTTGGCTTATCATGTGTCATCTTCTGAAGCTAAGAATAGACCTAGGACCATTAAATTTGTGGATATTATAATGACATTAATTGCAGCTCAGTGAAATAAAGGTCTTTCAGATTATAAAAGTCTAATCATAAATGGGACTATTTGTTCACTAGTCATTACTTGACAAATGTTCATTGGGAGCCTACTGTGCATCAGGCACTATTCTAGATATTGAGTATAGATCAATGAACAAGACAAAGAAAAATCCCTGGTCTTAAATTTAATGGAGGAGAGAGACAGTTATTTATAAATAAATAAAGTAAATAAATAAATAATCTGGTATATTAGACTATAAGAAATGCTGTGGAGGCAATACAGCAGGGAGGAAGATAGAAAATGGGAAGCTAGAGGTGGACAGCATGGCCCTAATCAGAGGACATCTCACCAAGAGAGCACAGGATCCTGAAGCAGGAGTGTGCCCAAGAAGCCAATGGCAGCAGAAACAGTGTGTGCCCAGGGAAAGTAGTAGGCTGTGAGGTGAGAGACACTATGGAGGAACCTCATAGGCCATTGTGAGGACTTTGGCTGTTATTCTGAGTGAGATGTAGTTGTGGGGAAAATAATTTACACATGCCCAGTTTTGAAATACTGCTTCTGTTGTTTACTAAATATCTATCTACAGAAGGAAGTGAAGGGCTCACCAGCAGGGACTAAAGATAGACAAAGATAGAAAAGGGGTGAAATATATATTTAAAAACAAAGGAAGTCACAGTTCAAAAGAGCCAATGGGAGTTTGATATTGATCTCTAAAGGTTAAGGATTATTTCTATTATTTGTGTCAACTGAATGTGTGATATGAAGTTTTTTTTATTATTAAGGGGTTGATTTCTTCATCAAATGAGAAACTCTTAAGAGGGTTTGAGCAGAGAAGTGGCATAATTCAATTTATATTTAAACACATAATTCAGGCCAATATGTGAAGAATAGACTGTAGGCAGGGAAGGGCAAGGGCTTGTGACTACTGCAATGATCTCGGCAGGAGATGATGGTGGTTTGGCCCACGGTTGTGGCTGTGGAAGTGGTGAGAAGTGGTCAGATCTTGGAGATGTTTTAGAGTTAGAGCCAAGAGAATTTGCAGATGGATTGCACATGGGGTTTGAGACAAAGGAGATAAGGATAATTCAGTTGTATGGCATAAGCAACTAGGAGGATGACATTAACCGAGGGAAGGAAAGACTGTGGGAGGATTTAGTTTGGGGGATGAGCAGGTGGAGTTCAGGAGTTTATTTTTGAAAATGTTGACTGTCTCAGGAGGTACTGAGCTACCCATTGCTGATGTAGCAAAGGCTGATCAACTACATGGAAGGCTTAGAGAGGGTTATGATTTATGTTGAATTAGACTAGTGCTTCTTAAATTTAATGTGCGTATAGATCACCTGGAGACCTTTTTAAAATGCAGGTTTTGACTTGGGAGGTATGGAATGAGGCCTGAAATTCCACATTTCTACCAAGAGTGATTGGGTATGACACTGATACTGGATCATACTGATGTGCTGCTTCAAGGACCACTCCTTGTGTAGCGTAATTAGATCAATGGTTTACAAAAGTTTTGAACAAAGAGGATTTTTTTAAAAATACATTTTTAATAAATGTTAATAATTTTAATGCTAAAAACTCAAGCATTATGAAAGGCTCTACCACAAAAAGTGAGTATCCTTCACTCCCATGCTTTCCCACCCGCTCCGTAACAAAATCACTCAGTGGAGTCGTCTTTTTTTTTTTTTTTTTTGGAGTCTTCTTTTAACTTCATAATTTTTACAAACTTTCAGTTGATACTTGTTACTTTTAGAATCTTTGACTCAGGAAATGTAACATAATAAAACTTTTATTAAATTACTAATACCTTATATGAATTCATACTTTATTCTTCTTCTAAAAAAAAAATCTGATCCACTAGAAAACAACAGAACATATATAACGTATTTATTCAGTGATCATGCCCAGCTGAATATAGTCATGAGCTCCTTTCTTAACTATCTATGCTCTTTACCTGCTTCCTCCTTGCCTACTAATCTATCTTACATCTGCTTGTTCCTGGAGAAGACAATCTCCCAGTTGACTTTCAACTCAATCTGAGATGTTCCTATTCTATGATGTGTTCAACCATTTCCCTGACTTATACCAAAGTTCTGAAGCACAGACAGTCTGCCCTAATATTAAGATTTTTCCTTTATCTTGCAAAACCTCTTTTCCTAAGAGATGATTCAGGTTCTTGTCTCAAGCTAAAAGAGAAGCAGAAAAACAGTTAAGGATAAACGATTATAGAGGCAGACTTTTTTTTTAACTCTTTAAATTATTTATTTATTTAATTTATTTTTGGCTGTGTTGGGTCTTCGTCTCTGCGCAAGGGCTTTCTCTAGTTGCGGCAAGCAGGGGCCACTCTTAATCGTGGTGCGCGGGCCTCTCACTATCGCGGCCTCTCGTTGCAGAGCACAGGCTCCGGCCTCTCTTGTTGCAGAGCACAGGCTCCAGACGCGCAGGCTCAGTAGTTGTGGCTCACAGGCTCAGTTGCTCTGCGGCATGTGAGATCTTCCAAGACCAGGGCTCAAATCTGTGTTCCCTGCATTGGCAGGCAGATTCTCAACCACTGCGCCACCAGGGAAGCCCCAAGGCAGACTTTTTAAAAAGTTACCTATGCTAGACTGATTTAAGGGAATTACAATAATATAGGGATTATAAAGAAATATAATTAAAATGTTTAAATGTGTTTGTAACTTAAACATTAAGAATTTAATAAATTTACTTTTATATAAATGGATTATATATATTTTTAGAAACTTTATGTTCTACAAATTCTGGTACATCATCTGCAGCTCATTAATTATAGTGTTTACGATTGTTTATTAAGAAATGGAAATAGGTCTCAGTCAGGATCTTAACCATTTTATAGGATAACTGCTATAAGAAAAATTACATTGGATTTATATTATTTCTCTTCCTAAGACTTTTCTAAAAATCTCTGACTGTGATCCTGAATTCTGTCTATGAGTAGTTGACTTGGTTTTTGTTTTAAATAATTTTTCAAAAATAGCTTTCCATATGAGAAATAGAATAGTCCTATATCAGTCATTAGAACAGTAGGTATCTTTGAGCCATTTATGCCATTCCATTACATGTCTGCATGCATTAATTCATTCATTACTTTAATTCATTTATTTATTAAATATACATTGATTAATTATTTCAGTTATTTAACAGATATTTATTGAGTGCCGACAATGTATTTGATGCCAACAGTAGATATTTTTGACTAGAACTCATGGTACCTCCCTCCATGGAACTTAAAACCTCAACCACATCATTTGAGTGAGTGAAATTACATTGTGAAGCTCTGCTAGATTTGATAACATTAATAATCTAGCAATTTTACCTTGTCTATAACACCTCCCACAATGCCTAAATTGATGAAATAAGCAAAATCAGAAGTTATGAACTTGTGCCCTAAACTTTTTTCATGGTCCCATTTTTATTGTAAGTGTCCTTATAGCATTCTCTCCTGTGTCTTTTGAAAATCATTATGTGAGGAAAGAATGATTCCAGAAGTGCCATCTAGTTTTGTAGTTTTCACAGGAAGGAATAGAGAAAAGCTTTAATTCTGTTCAAATTTTTTTCTTTTTAAAAGTAGCCAAGGGAATAGAAGTGTTAACATTAATTATTCATGAGGCTGTATAAGTAAAATACATCACTTTTTCAGTACATTTTAAGTACCTTTAAAAAAATTTTTTGTATTCCAAGTTTTAAAAAAATATTGTTTACAGTTTAGTTTATCATTATTCAGTCGTCTTGTTATCAAATTAAAATATGAAAAGTTAAAATAGGAATAAAAAATAATTTACAAGTCAGTTGGTAGAATGGCTGTTTAAATATCAAATCTACCTTTATTTTAATCTATTAATAAACCAGTATTATTAAAATTTTTTAAATAAAAGTGTAATATAGTGTTTATTTTAAAAAAAAATAATACAAAAATGTGTGTCCATAGAAAATGGAATTCCAAGGCTTACTCTGAGTGCTGATTGCTCCCTTACTTTATTGCCATATATTGCCAACCTATAGTTAGGTTGACGCTCTTTTAGACCATTTGTGTGTGTGTGTGTATGTGTGTTGTGTGTGTGACTGTCTCTGTCTTAAATGGATTGTACTCGACATATTGCTCTGCAACTTGGATTTGTTTTAAACTCAATGATATGTTGTGGACATCCTTAAGTGTCATCATATTCAGAAATATTTGCCTGTTTTTGAACTAACTGTTTAAGATGGCATAGATCAGCAGACTCTTTAAAGACTACTTTTTTGTCTCTAACCAACAGAATATTCTCCATTATTAAAAAGCTTTGTGAAAACTTAACTTTTGTAGAACATATTGTGACCAAGACTCAAAACATTATTATACCTGAGAAAATGTGAGTTTCCTTCAGTGAAATAGCTACTAGGGTGGGAACAAATAGATCGGTAACAATAGGAAACTGAAATTATTATAGCTCAAGTGTTGTCTCTTACCATTTGAATTACAAAGGCCAAGTGATTCACAGTTCAACATTGCTGTATGAATTAAAATGTTGTAGGCTTTTTTGGCTTTAACATACCACATATTTGATGATGGCAGCTCTGTTTAACATCTGTCATAGTGCTCAATTTTTAACATGGCAGAATCCCTGTCTTATAACCCAACGTGCATCTTCCTCCATGATCTGACCTCAAGCTAGATTTCAAATCTTACCACTAATTGTTTTCTTACACAAGATATTTGTTCAAGTTAAGTATTTTATTTACCCCAGTAATGCGTAGTAAGTCCTTTTCTATGGCCCTTGTTTATGTATGAATTTTCAACTTTCTTGAAATAAAGCTTTCTTCCAGCTTAGCCTTTCAAAGAGTTTTTGCTATAAAATCTTTACATTGGTGCAGTTATGGATTCTTTAAAAATCTTTTCCTTTGGTGTTCAGCATTGTTAGTTAAATTTTTTTTGAGAATCACATCTGTCTTTTAATGTGTCACTTAAATCATGCTCTCTTTTTGAAACGTTTCATAATCAGTTTACTTAGAAGTAATGTCTCGTTTCTTTGGCCTTCTATACTAGTGTCTGACCTACATTTCTATAATTGTAATATAATAGTAGCAGCAGCAGAAGTAGTAGTGGTAGCAGCAGTAATAGCTAACATCTATTGTTTGTTTTTTTGTGTGTGTGTCAGGGATTCTGCTTGATGCTTTCAGTGCAATACCTATGAATTGCAATAACTTTAAGAGTCAGGTATTAGGTTTATCTGTATTTTAAAGACAAAAAACTGAATCTGTAGACATTAAATAATTTCTCATGAGTCACACATAAAACTGAATCTGTAGACATTAAATAATTTCTCATGGGTCACACATAAAATAAGGAACAGAACCAGTTCCCATTGCCCATGCTCTTTACCACTACATGCTGCCTGTAACTGAATTTCAGACAGACTGGCTTTAATTTAACTAACTCTAGTTAACCAGTATGAGTTTGAAACTTAATTTTTTTGAAATTTCACATTCATACTCCATTAAATTTTATTACTGTTTAGATGCTATAGTTTTTTTCTAACAACTTTCTTGTTAACAGTGAGTAAACTGAAAAAAAAACTATTAGGTACCAAGTTTAGTGCATTTTTAATGCATTTTCCTTAGGTTCTGGAAAATATTCTAAGCTAAGATGGACTTAATATTATAGATATATAGCCATAATTTATGGTAAAAACTCTTATAACCCTAGTGTTTGAGGTCTTCAGTCCTTGAGGATACTTGAAAATTAAAAGAATTTTCATTAGGTTGTACTTAATACTGCATTAGATCTACAGAAAATAGCTCCCCATTTGCATACCTAGCTAATGATTTTGATCATCATCAAGCCTTTTCTCACATCTGTTATAAGGTCTGAAGTGGGTCATGACCGGATATAAATATTAACATAGGTTTGCTGATTAATGAACTCAGTATACTTTTGTGATTTTTATTTCATAAGAGACATCTTTCTCTTTTTACCTCAGTATAATTTAGTTATTACTCTAGTTCTACCTCAAAGTTATGAAAGAAAAAGAGATAAGTTAAAATTCTCTTTTCTTTGGTATAATTCTCTCTTCTTCCCAGAGTATTCTTACATATCATTATTTTTCTCTAAATTGTGTTGAAGAAAATAACTGATTTTATTTTTTAAAAACAACTACGTCCTATCTGTTCACATGTATTTTTCTACACCCAAATTATATCAAGTTGAATATGTATGTTATGAAGGTTTCTACTAACTTGGGCTTTTTCTCCCTAATCCTATGCGATTGAGAAATACTGTGTTTAAGCTACATATCTGAAAATAGGGCTTACAGAATTAGATGCACAAATTTGGAAGCCATTTAAGATTACATGTTGTCTCCCTATATCATTGCTCTTTCACATAGTCTAAAAATTCACAGTCTTTTAATACCTATACTAAAAGATTTAAAAAATAAACTAGTGATTATAACAATAAAATTTAGTTTATACTTCTTTCCAAAATATTATGTTTGTTAAAAGAATTTTAAAATGTTAAAAACAGAACTTTTTGCTTTTGTAGTATTTTTAATTACAAAGTTTTTAAACTTTCATCTTTTACTTGAGGGAACTATATCCTTCTTTTAATTGGACGTTTGTGAACTTCTGCCTATAGCTTTTGGTTCATGCCTTAAATATTTGTGGGTCTTCTGATGTCCCTTATGGGATTTTATCTGTGACTAATTTATCCCATAGCTCTTTAAAAACTTTGTCAGTTGTTGAATTTTTAGCCATTTCTTTTTTGTAGACATTTGCTAATCCTTTTTAGTGCTTTCAGTACTTAATAGATTTGAATCTAGTATTGGGTTTCAGCTTTTCTCCACAGAGAATTTCATTCTCTTAAAAATTGTCCACAAGCATTATATGAAAATTCCATGGTAACTTTGGCAAACTTTTTAGACATCTTTTATAAATGAGGCTTCTGACAGGTATACCCTATATGTAGGAGTTTAATTCATGGAATTTTACCTTTAAAGAAATATAAAAGTTAGGGGAGCTGATTCATTTTTACTCTTAGAAGACTTGCATTAGTAGAGTTCTTCCAGCAGTATATACACAATTTGTTTTCTGTCTCTTTATTGCTTTTTTATGGGCAACTTTTGCAACAGTGGTTCCCCTCAGTTTCTCACTGTGAACCTGATGTGACACCACCAACACAGGAAGAATGGAAAATCATGCTTTGTTCTTATCTAGTTGATGAGAAATTATAACTTTCATTATAAAAATTAACTTTATGAATAATATTTCAGAAGTATAAATGTTCAACACAAAAAATGCACGTTTCCTAAATGGAAGGTTTACTGGAAGCTTGTTAAACTAAGCAGAATTTTTTTTTAACTACTATAAAATGTCTTTTAATTTTTTATTGACTTTGTTGTATAATCACTGTGCTAAGATTTTTTTAAATCATAGTTTACTAAAAATCAAGAGTCAAGTACCTCGTTAAAGGTTTTAAATAAATAGACCTGATGCAATCCAAGATGGCAACACAATTCTTTCATACATTAAAACATTAACAATATCTTTTTTGTAATTTTTAACCTTCTTATGGTTGTCCTGACTTCTCAAAGGGTTAATATTCCCAATATGAACTAACATTAAATTGATGTGACCAGGAAATTAATGGTTGACATTAACTTAATTTTTAAATTTTGTTTTACATGAGTACTTCAACAATTTACGTAGGCCCAAACAATTGACAATTGAAGCATATGACCTACAGAAATTCATAGATAAGATTAACATCCTTTAGATGAGCTTAACCTCATTAACAGTTGTGCAGTATGCTTTGAAAAATTATTTTATTTCAAAACAGGAAAATTATTCTTTTCTGGAAATAGTAATAATGACCTTTCTTTATTCCTGATGAATGTGCAGCTCAAGATATGGTATTGCTCCTCTGTGTGTCTTTACAGTTTCTCATAAAACCTAGCTTATCAACTGCTTTAACACTGAGCTGTAGTTCCCAGATACATTGTAAAGATTAAATTCTACAAATATCTACAAAACTACACCCTCTCCCTCCCAACCATTAATTTCTTCCTAATTTTCTTTCTATATAAATGTTCTCAAAATAACCATTGTGTTGGTTTTTGGCAAGGCATGTTTCATATCTAGTGACGTTATGTCCCTAATCCTGTAATGCATAGTGCTGGTTTCAAATAACTCCCTTTTAGCAAATCAAAGAGATTGGGATAGTAGGTATTTAGAGTAACTTGCCTAAAAGCTTTGTTTGAAAATACTGTTGGCAGACTTTTAGTCCCTGTTGTGTTCTTCAGTTGATCTAGTGTGAAGGCTTTGGATTTATGTTTGGCCTTCACCAAAGTAACTGCGTCTTTTGTGGCTTCCTGTAGCAGGATGTAGGTTTCTATGAATGTGTTTCTATTTGCCGCCAAAAGCTACCTCAATAACGGTGTTGAAAATGACTATAAGTTCTACTGTCATAAATTTTAGAATGTTATTTTAAACGTATTAACTCTTTTATTGATATTTTTGATGCTTTTCTCTAGAAATTCGTGTTGGAAAAAAGCTACAGAATAATAGAATTTGTTTGGATTTACATCATAACAGTTTTTTATTGTGAACTTGGAAAATCTATCTTATACTTATTTTAAATACATTCTGGTTATATAAAGTATGCTGGATATGTAATACCTTATTATGTGCATTCCTGATTGTGTGTTCTCAATGAGGCACTAACATCATGTGAAATTATTACCTAAACACTTCTGGGCTTAAATTCACCTGAGAGAAAGCATTGTGTACCTTCCAGATACATCTTCAGAGTTTCTGGAATATGATGACTGTTCACCAGAACCACTGACATACAAGACAGCTCTTTAAAAAAAAGTAAAACATTGTACTACTAAGTGTCTGATGTAAAGTAAGAATTACATTTTTTCCTCATTAATAACAAAGATTGAATCTTGTAAATAAAGAGTAGCCCACATGTTTATTCTTATAGTTATTCATGTAATGTACCATGCTCAACATTCTAAAAGGATTAAACAGGAGAGATAGATGATTGATTGATTGATAAAAAAATCTTTGACCAGCTTTGAGTTTTAAGAAACTTGTGAATGTGAGTTGCAGTGTTCGCTTTGTAACTGCAATTTGAGGAAGACCCATTTTACCCTTGTTAATTAGTGGCTGTTTTCAGCCAAGCCCTTCTTATCCCCTCCACAGATATAAAAGCTAATTAGAAAGCAAGGTAGGAAGCAAGCATCTATGCATTCATTTAATATGTAAGACTAATACATACTAATACTAATATGTAAGACTAATACATACTAATACATACTAATACTAATACCTCTACACACTGTGTAAGAGCACTTGCTAACCACTAATGAGATGCTACTATACCAAAATCCTTGTAATTTTTATAGGAGATAAAGGAAATTATTATTTTCTAAAGTACCAATTTAAACAATAGCTATTAATAAATATACTTATCTTTACTTATTACTTTATTATGTGTCCACTAGGTCACTGCCCTGAAATAAACTACAATTCTAACTGTTTTATATAGTAGAAATACTTATTGGCTGTTTGGACACTGTGCATCCTCTGTTCTGAAGAAAGGTATTTCCTCAACGTGAAATACTTTTCTTGCCCATCGTTTCTAGCATTGATCTGTGAACAAAAACTTGCCTGAAAATCATTCCACATTGACAAAGGTAATGAAAAACACCAATGTGATTGCAAAAATAGATAAAAAAATAAATCAGCACAAAGCTAATTTTTTACTGGTCTGAACTTTTTTTTCATATCTATTTTTTATTGAGTTATAACTTACATTCAGGAAAGTGCATTAATTATTCATGTAAAGCATGATGAACTTTTATATATATATATATACATATATATATATATATATATTTTTTTTGTCACCACCACCCAGCACCCCAGAAACTTTCCTCATTCCCACCCCATCCAGTACCCTGTGCTCCAAAGATAACTACTATTCTCACCTCTATAGCCATAGATTAGTTTTGACATAACTAAATGTTAAAATGAATTTTTAAGTTGTGACAACTTTTTTCTCAATTTATCATCTATAAGTCTACTTGACATAGTCAAGTCAATGTCAAATCATACAATTCAAGATATAAATGATTTTGATCAAAATTAAAAAGCAATTTTTAACTTCAGTTAGTCATACCTTAATATCAAATTGTATATTCATCCACTATGATATTTTCCATGTAAATCACTAATGAATATAAGGAAAAAATAAAGGTGCCATGAATGAATATTAAATTTTTTATTAATAAACATCTCTGTTCATCAGACAAATTCTGATGAAGGATATACCTTAATAACTGTGGTTATAATTGAGCTTTTGAACCAATTGCTATGAATTTTATTTATTACAACAGTTATTTAGTGCAAATTGTCATATGCATATGTCTGTGGCATTTGTACATTATATAGTATATTGCTTTTCAAAAGGAAGTAATTATTTGTATTCCAGGACTCTGTTGTTCTCTAACTGAATTGACTGTTGTCTAGGTATGGGTTTGATAAACTGACACAACAGTGAAAAGAATCCCTGTCCCATGTCAGCTTATCAAACACACTGTGGACAGCATGTCTTTGGCATTTCCAGTTAAGTTCTGAGTAGAAGTCATGAAGCTCATGTTCAGTGAAGCACAACCTCAGTATTTCCAGGTGATTTTAAATAACACCTGATAAAACTGAGGTATAGTCCCACTAAACTTTAAGAATTATCCAAAAACTAGGGAAAAGAATAATATGCATAGTTACAGAATTACAATGCCATTGGTTCAGTTTGGTGACGGAATGGATATTAATGAAATACACAGTAATTACTAATATCCTGTCATTCTGGTAAACAGCATTACGTTATGCTGTAAACATATTTATGGTGTAGAATAAAACAATAAAATCAAATGCTTTTTTTCTATCCTAGATCATATCACAACAGATATCCTCCTGGGAAAGTTATCCTTCAGTCTGAGTTGGTCACTAATCTTTTCCAACTTCATAGTCTTCATTTTGAATAGTAACTGAATCATTTGTACATTTTCCAATTAAGTGTAGGCATATTAAAAAGATATTCTTTTAAAATTTATTCTTAGTGTCATAAATATATTCTGGTGAAAATCTAACTTACAAGGTGATATAAGTGAAAACATGTTTACTTATATAATATTTAACTTTATTTACATATATCTATAATGAAATAGTCAAATCTGTAACATTTATGAGTCAACTTGCCTGATATTATATCATATAAAATGTGAAAACATATTTTTCCAGGTTTATTTTCTATGCTTCTAATCCTTCAAAGAAGAAATTACTTTATGCAGTTACAGTACCTCATCAGTGGAGCTCCATTTCTGTGCTGCAAGTAGAAATGTAGTGCAGCAGTGCTGAGCAGAAGTTGCTCTTCTCTTTTAGAGAAAATTGCAGTATCCAAGAGCTTTTTTAACAAGGGACTACTTTTAAATGTGTATGGTCACCTCAAAGGATATGTAGAGCATTTCCTGCCAGTAGGATTAGAGGAAGGAAGCACCAGGCCAAAATGTTTGATGTGTGATGTACTGTAATTCCTTTCACGTGTTCGGTGGCTTTTATATGTTGATCAATGTTCTGCTACCAATTGTGACCTTGGTGTGGTCCAGGTCATTAAAGTTCGACCTTCCTTAGTGTATAGGGTCATTAACTATACCTAGCAGCATTATTATAATTAAGCATGCTGTTTTCTTTTGAATAACCACCTCTCATTTTCATTAAAATATTTATTTTTCATAATTGGATAATCCTCCTAGAGACTGATTTTCATGAAAGAGATGATTCAGTGTTAGACCATTTTCTTCCTGTAGTTTCCTATAAGCATATAAAGTTCAAGATGGAAACTAGCTTTTATTTTAATTTTAAAAATTCTTTTTTTCTTCCAGTTTTATTGAGACATAACTTGACATACAGCACTATGTAAGTTTAAGGTATACAGCATAATGATATGACGTACACACATCATGAAGTGATTACACAATAAATGTAGTGACCATACATCATTTCATATAGATACAAAATAAAAGAAAAAAAATTTTTTCCTTGTGATGAGAACTCTCAGGATTTACTCTCTCAACAACTTTCATATGTATCATACAGCAGTGTTCATTATATTAACCATGTTGAACATTATATCTAGTTTTATAGTGTAGTTTTCCTGGGTGTGTGAGTCTTATAGGCAATAAAAATAAGTATTGACAAAATAGCTATCAGTAATATTACATACCTTTAATGAAACAAAGTTGATGATTACACATTTCTTTACCTTTCTAAGATCACATATTCAAAAGCAGTTGAGTGCTAATCGGCTGTAGATTTAGGCTGTTTTAAACATAAATGAGCAACAGGGGCTAATTAATATAGTATAATGGCAAAGATTTGATAACAATTTTTGATATATTTGATAACAATCTTTGATAGCAATCTAAATGCTCAACTGTAGAGGAGTGGTTAATAGAATAATGATATATCCATGCAGTGAAATTGTAAGTAACCATCACAAAGGATGGTATGGTTGCCTACTTATTAACATGAAATGTAGTTTACATATTTGTTAAGTGAACAAAACTGTTTTAAAAACTGCATGTTTTTATGATCTTATGATCATATCTATGTACATGTTCACATGTGAATGGAAAATAGCCTGGATGGTTACACACCAAATTGTCAAAGGTAGTTACCTGTGATTATTGGTATATGAGAAATTGTTTTTCTTGTTCTTATTTATGGATATTTTCCAGATGTTTTTAGACTAATTTACACTGTAATTGCAGTTTTAAAAAGTAGAAAAAAATGGCAGTTTTATATCTTTAAATTTTAAGATATTGTTTTACATTTTTAGGGTTTTTTTCTGTTCACTCTGTAAAATACATGAAAATAGGTATTAGATTGGCCAAAAAGTTCGTTCGGGATTTGGCCAACGCAATATTTTATTCTTTCATATTCATCCTCTCTATAACCTTTATATTTGCTTTTTGGATATTTTAAACTTTATTTTTAGTATGATATCATTAGCTCACCCATTCATTTAGCACTCAACAATGGTAATTCTAAAGAAATACATGCTCTATTCTGGTGTGTGTGTGTGTTGAGGGTTATTTTGTTTATTTATTTGAGGAACCAGTTTAATCTTTTCCTTTCATATGAGCATTCAAATATATTCAGTATTTGTCTTTTCTCTCTCAGTGCTGGTGCTGGATATATCATTAGTACACTAATTTGACTAAGAGTACAGGCATGTACTAGGTGCCAACCAGGTATTTCTATAATATAGAAATGATAAAGATGTTCTTCTTCTTTACATAATAAATCAGTTTTATTTTGTCATTTATTTATTTTCTCAAAAATCTTTGTGAATGTTTGCCATTTACTAGCTATTTGCTAGATGTTGGGCTACACTATATACAAAAAATGTAATAAAATATACACAGTCTTTACCTTCATGGAACCTTCATGGAACATAGTTTAATCATCTTTATGCTTAAAGTATATCAATTGACTGATTTTTTTCAAACACCTTTTTCTCTTGATAAAGAAATATATGGTACATTTAAAATATAAAGGCAGAGGGCTTCCCTGGCGGTGCAGTGGTTGAGAGTCCGCCTGCCGATGCAGGGGACACGGGTTCGTGCCCTGGTCCGGGAAGATCCCACATTCCGCGGAGCGGCTGGGTCCATGAGCCATGGCCGCTGAGCCTGCGCGTCTGGAGCCTGTGCTCCGCAACGGGAGAGGCCACAACAGTGAGAGGCCCAGGTACCCCCACAACAACAACAACAGCAACAAAAAAATATATATATATATAAAGGCAGAGCTCACTTAAATTTTAATATTCTTAGTATGTTAAATATAGTATGTCTGTATTTATCTTGTAAGAAATGTTTCATTAGTTTTGTAAGTTAAAGTTATTGTCATTGTGACTTAGTCATTTTCAGGCCATGGCTTACTTATGATGTTAATATTCAAGATCAAAATAATCCTGATTAAATTTTAAGCATAATAGTGTACAGAATAAAAAAAAATTTAAATAAGACCTTTCACCAATAATTTGTAAATAATTACTCAACTGGCCTTTTAAAAAAAGATGCAGTAGTTTTGTGCACATTCTTTTGTGTTTTTTGTAGTATGTTAAGATAATGGCATACATCATGTATAATTCAAAAAATGTTAATGTTGAATGAGAATTCTGTAATTTAATATCAATGTGAGTTTATTAATGCATACAAAATATGAATAGCAGATTATGTGCATATTTGGGAAAGGGAGTATTTTATACATAATAAAATAAAACTGATATAATGAATGTAGTAGGCAATTGTTAGATAAATTGTTGATAGAAAAGATGCTTAGAAGTAAGTATCATAATGCCTCTTTTTGGAAGCAGCTATCTTAGTGAAGGTACATTCTATTTCTTCTTTTTGGTACTCTAAAGCAGAAAACACATTTCTCTCTATAAACAGTTATATATAAACAGTTACATATTAAAGGAATACTTTACGGTGTTCACATTAAGCAAAGAGATTTAAAATTCATCATCAGCTAGGTTGGGAGTCATTTTTGTAGCATCTCTTTAGGAGCTGTTTAGCCTCATTATTTCTCAGTTCCTAAATTGTATTTTGAATGCTTGTGCCTCAATACACATGCTAAGGTGTGAAAAATATCCTTTTCTTCCACCACTTTCATGTCTCAGTTTTATTGGTAAAATGTTTCCTAGCTCTTACCCCACTTCTGACCATGTCTTTTTCAGAACTAAAATTTTGAATTTGAAGAATTCATAGGTAAAATGAAATTTCATCTTATCTAAATCAGTTTCTTTTGTATTCCCTTTGAAAGATACAAAACGTTTTTTTATATTTATTTTGTAACCAAAATCTGAAAGCTACATAATTGTTCTCTAAATTTTTACTGTGGTCTTGAGTCCCTATTTTGAGTAACTGTACTTCCATGTTTTATATGTTTGTCTTTGCTGTTGCTCAACATTTTCTTTTCAATTACAAGGTTATTTTCTTAAAATGTCATGGTATAGAGGCATAGATACTAAAGGTTAAATTTTTTGTGGTTATTATTCTGTTTATAAAAACTGTCAAATGTACATTGTTAGATTGTTCATATGTTGCCTTAATTCTCCCTTTTCCTTTTCTGAATTAATTATAGCTTAGAAAATCTCCAAGGGTAATGTATTTAGAAACTATACTGTAGAGTAATATTATTTATCATATTTTAAGATTATAAAAGAAAATTGCTCTCTGGTATCAATTCAAGCTTATATAAAATATATTCTTAATCAGTATAACTTAAATATTTTGGTCAGATAGTTCATATTTTGCTGACTAAAGTCAACATTGTGTTATTATGACATGATACTTAATCAACCAAAATTAATCAGTTTTTGTGTTTCTTGCCATGTTAAGAAATTGATGCTCAAAGTAAATAAAAATATCTCTATACTTTGGAGAATAAGATAGGGCAAAATATTTTTATGTTCTTATTTTCCTGAAGAAAAAAAAGTCTTCATATTAGGAATGGCATTGATAGTGTTTCCCTTCCTGAGTGAAATAGGTAGTGACTTATTTTCAGATTCATTATGCTGAATGCAGGGAAAAAATACTATATGTGGAATTCTAGTAATATATAATGTTTTAAATTTTTAAATTATTTCTGTTTAAATTAAATCTAGATAGTGTTCAATCCTAGAGTTAATGGAGATCTTTCTAGAATCTCATCTCATGAGATTAAGTTTCTGTAAGGGAAAATTTTTGAAAAGAAAATTCTAATCCCAAACCTTGGAAAGCAGCTAGCACATGCCTTGACAGTATGTACATTTATTTAACAGAGATGTCCTCAGAATTTTCTTGTTGTAGCATTGCTGTTTTACGATCACGTAGTGTCCTAATTATACTTGTGTAATTAATCACATTTTGATTATACATGGTAAGTTAGGGAGATTTTCTCATAGAGAAATCTTTGGTGCTATGAAAACCAGAGGGAATCTCCATGGAAGAGTTAGAAATAGGTAAGACCCTTGAGGGATATGTTGAATTATAGCAAATATGCTAGGTAGAAGGAAATAAGGGGTCAAAGAAGAGAAACAGGTACATTTAGAGACCTGAGCAGGCTTCTTTCTGTGTCAGAGGATTTGTTTCAGGGGCATAATGAGAGAGGTAGGGAAAAGTAATTGAGGTCAGACTATGGAAGCTTTGAATTTCTGATTAAAGATTTGTGCTTCATTGCCCTGGTGAATTGGGGGGGGGGGGCCCTGAGTATTTTTGATCAGGTTTGTACTATATTTGGAGGGTTAAACGCAGTGCCAAGGACATAATAGATACTTAAAGAGCACAAATTCTGGTACCTGACTGCCTGGATTCAAGTCTCAGCTTTTCCACTCACTAGCCAGCTGTCCTTGACCAACATAAGGTACTTAACTGCCTCAATTTCCTTTCTGTAATGTAGGAATACTACTACTTACCTCTTAGGGTTGTTCTGAGAATTATATAAATTAATGCATGCAAAACATTTAGAATTTGACTGGCATATAGTAAGTATTCAGAAATATTTACTGAGTACTTATTTGTATTTGCTGTCATAATTTTTATAATTGATGAGTATTTTTGAGGTAATTACTTAATCTGGCTGTACTGTTTTGATTAAATTGTGGAAAGGATTCCACCTCTAGTCCTTGCTTATGCAAGATTAAATGAGTATCACTGACAAACTAAGAAATTGTAATTTTTTTCTGTGCCACATAAAAACACATCCCACCTAATCCTACCTACCCAAGGAGGAGTTTGTGTCAGTTTAAAATTCCCAGATAATTTTCAGTTTGTAGTTTTATGCCCTACTTAATATTAGCTATTATTTTCACAGCATTTTATAGTTTAAAGAGTACTTTCACATATTTTACCTTCTTTAATTTTCATTGCAGCTCATGGCACTTCTTAGCACTGTTAATCACGTTTTGCAGTGGAGAAAAATGAAGCTCAGGGTTGCCCAAGTTCACACGGCTAGCTTGAGCTCTTAACTCCACTACATTGTAATTCTTCTTGGCCTTTTTATTGAAATAGTTACATCAGAACAATATAGAGAGTAAGAAAACATATTCTATACCTACCACTTCTGTTCTACAACTTGCTTTTTTAACTCTACCTTATATATATTAGACTCATCACTTGGATGTTCATAATCTCATTCATAGTCCGTTGCATGGATGTGCCAGATTGTTTGTCTTTCCTTCTACTAATGGACATTTGCATTTTTTATTTTTCTCTATCATATATAGTGTTAAAATGAATATTCTTCAGCACTCTCCTTATACACATATAGTAGTTTCTCTAGAGCAGTGCCTTATAAAAGAACTTTCTTCAGTGGTGGAAATGTTCTATATCTGCCCTGCCCAGTACAGTAGCCACTGGACAGATGTGGCTGTTCAGCCACTGTGACTACTGTGACTAAGGAACTAAATTTTTAAAATTGTATTGAATTTTAATTAACCTAAATTTCTGTAGACACATGCAGCTAGGGCTGTTGTACTGGACAGCATGGCTCTAGGTTATATAGACAGGAGTGAAATCATGTCATAGGTTATGCACAGCTTCAGTGCTGCTGGACATCACCAAATTGTTTTCCAAAGTGATTGTATCTGATTAACATTCCCAGTGGCTGAGTGTGAGAGTTGGCATTGCTCTACATTCTTGCAAACACTTGGCATTAATACTGTTATACTAGACACTACAGACAAGATTGTCTTAGGACTGGTTGTAAGTGGAAGACCCTTAGGGAAGAATATTTGCTGTCTACAACTGGAGGCAATGCTGTGATGTCCTAATATGATTAGATACACAGATGTGTCTCCTCTAATGTATGGTGATAGAAGGGCGTTACCTACCATACAACAGGGAAAATATACCAGATTTTTAAATTAAATATGAGACTGTATACTTGTTGCTGACTAGAAGGTTCTTGATTGGTACCTTTTGTTAAACCACCTTTATTCTGATTATTTTGCATCTTGAGATACTCATATTTTAACATCATGTATTAAGAGATTTCCTGAACTATTGCTGCGTTTTTAAAAAACTACTAATTTTCCTTTACAAATAAACAGAGTTGCTTTATGATCATTGTATGTAAATTGGAGAATCTTGAGTTCTGGTCCCTATTTTTCTTTGACCAATTTTGTAACATTTGTTGGTCTGAAGCAACTCAATGCATTATAAACTATATGAAATAATGTGGCAATATTTTTTTTAAAAAAGGAGTTTCTTTGTTATATACCAAATTTAAAGGTTCCTCATCTACCTTCACCCCCAAAATTCTCTCTACTCTAGTCTATTGTCTTGGAAATATTATCTTTATTAAGTTTAATTTGACATCTCAATTATTTACCCAACTATATCACACATATACATTTTAATAAAGTATAATCTTATATTTTATTTTGAAAACCAGTTCTTATATTAAGTATAGAAAAGAGATAAGAGAGAGGACTGAATTTGTAGTCAGAAGGTGTGGTTTCCAGTTTAGACTCTGATGTCCAGTCTCCTTACCTAAATTATCAGCCTCTATAAAATGGAGTCTACCTGTCACACCCTGTGGTTGGTGATTTACCTGAGATGATATTGAAAAGTATCTGCAAACCATTTAACTGTATATAAATTTTAGAGTGGTATTATTAATATTATTACTATCATGTGTATATTTATGTATTTTGTATTATAAACCACTTTATAGTTAGGTAAGAGGATGGGAATAATGTGGAGTAATAAGAATGTAATTAAAGAGAAAAAAGTTTAAATGACAGAATTGGAAGCATACTAATAAAAATGAATTTGGTAAGAGATAAAGAGAGATATCTTTGTCAATATTTCTCTTAAAGATTTCCCAAGCAATTTAGAATTAGGAAATTTGCATTTATTCCAACTAATTCAGCTACAATTTGCTTTACATAGATACTTGTATAGGGTTATAGGATTTTTTCTTATTATAGAAGGTATTTAGAAAATTTAAAGAACCTGTCTTTCCTATTTAATAATACATATGAACATTTCTCTTTCTGTGTAAACAGTCTTTCAAAACCTCATTTTTAATTACTCACCAGTGTGTTTAAATACCATTATTATTGCTGATAATCTTTAGCTGAGATTTTGAATAAAGAGGAACCAATTCTGAATCCTGATTTAATGATGGTTTTTGAAAGGAAGTCTTCTTTGTAAACATAATTTTAGGAGTAGGAGATGATGGGTAATAATTGATTAGTAGAGAAAGAGGGAATGTTACACATGAGAATTTCATAGAAATTTTCAAGTAGGATTTTCAAATTGGATTTGGAAATAAATAGGGAACCTGTTAACTACCAAAACCAATTGTTTTAGTAATGAAATGAAAAAATGGAATAAAGATATGAAGAAAATATCTGAATGAGAAAGAGTGCTAACACAGTTGGATAAAGTCTGGGTGGTTCATGATTTATTATAGTAAGAGTTGACTTGCAGCCATAGAAGATTTTATAGAAGAATCCTAAATCAGGAGTGTTGCCAAAGATGTGTTGCAGAAACATTAGAAGCAAGTAGGAGGTCTGACTATCTTTTAGTAAGGACACATTATAAATTTTATCTATTTTATTACCATCTTTAGAAACCTAAAGAAATGAAATCTAAATAAACCTGAAGAATGCAGGGGTTTTACTAAATTTACAGTTAGCCTTTCAAAGTCACCTGTATGGGAACTGCAGTAAACTTCACTGCTAAGTAAGACCATTCTGGGCTCTAATACATTAAAAAAGTTAACTTTTATGCCACGTCCTTGCACGTTTTAGAAGTCCATGAAGGTTTTACATAAATGCACCTGTAATATATTATTATAACATTCTGGAAAAAACTCTCTGATCTCATGTTATCAATGAATGATTATGTATTATTATTTGAGTTGAAGCTATGCAAATAAAATACACTCATTCTAAAAATTTAATGTTTGAATATTAATGAAAAAATAGTATTAAAAATTGCACTATTTTATTAGTATAAGAAAGAAGAAATTGCCTAATCTTGTGAAATTTTATAGTATGTGTGGTGTATGTTAGGCTATTTAAAAATTAAAAGGCTAGAATGACATTTGACAATGCTTTTGATATTTTTTTTCTTTCCCATAAGCCAGCCTAACTTTTCTAAGCTTTCTTTTGTTGTCCTTTTTTTTCTGAAGTGTTCTCAAGCCTTTCACATCTTGTACTTACAGAATTTGCTCTTTGAACCTATGTGTGGAATTTTGCATTTGTTCCCGTTAAATTTCATCTTATTAGTTTGACTCTGTTCCAGTATTTTGTGATATTTTAGAATCCTGGTTCTCTCATTCACTATATTAGCTGTACTTCCCAACTTTGTCATCAGAAAATTTGATAAGTCAAAGTTATATGAATTCATTAAAATTAATGAATCATAAAAAAACTATTTAATTGAGCCAAATCCTCTGGCTTGTTACTAGAGACCTGACTCCATATAGATATTATTATTTGGATTGGGTATTAAACCAGCTCTAAATCCATTTTACTATGTTTTCATCAAGGCCATATTTCTTTATTATATTAAAAAAAAAACTTAGTTTCACATCTTCATAATATCAAATTCCATAATATTGATGCTGATTTCTCATTTATCATGTTACCATGATACAACCAGAAAAGAAATAGGTTTGGTTTGGCTTGATTTTTTGGCTGTGTTGGGTCTTTGTTGCTGCACGCGGTCTTTCTCTCATTGCGGTGAGCAGGGGCTACTCTTCTTTGCGGTGCGTGGGCTTCTTATTGCAGTGACTTTTCTTGTTGCGGAGCACGGGCCCTAGGCGCGCGGGCTTCAGTAGTTGTGGTACGTGGGCTCAGTAGTTGTGGCTCACAGGCTCTAGAGTGCAGGCTCAGTAGTTGTGGCGCACGGGCTTAGTTGCTCTGCAGCATGTGGGATCTTCCTGGACCAGGGCTCGAACTCATGTACCCTGCATTGGCAGGCGGATTCTTAACGACTGTGCCACCAGGGAAGCCCCCATTCTTAGTTAATTCATATAACTCCTAATATATACCACTTTCTATTCTTTCTATTTCTTTCTATTTCTATTTTGATAAAGGGTTTCATCAAAACCCTTCTGATGATGAAAAATCAATTTTGTTGAAGATCAATATCATAATTAAATATTTTACAGAATTGAAGTACCATTTCCATTTCTCTATATTCTAGTACGTCTCTTTCTCAGTAATTTCTCTGAGATCACACAGTGGTTTCTTTGATCACACCAAAAAATTTTTCAATGCAGTGCATGTTCAGTTAGTGCATTTCTTTAGCACATGTTTCTAATGGGATGAGAATTGTTTGGTATAGTTTGATATACTTTTAACATCGATCATACATAGTATACCTTGTAACTTTTAAAATCATCTTGTAAATATACACCATTTATAACATGAGTGAGCAAATGAGGACTTATCAGCACAAATCTGTGACTGAAGAAAAACTTCAAAGCTCATGTTTGCCTGAAGATAGTGAAAGTCTACTTTCTTATTTGCTTAAGCAATGAGAGTATTTTGAGACTTTCTTCAAGTAGAAAGAGCTAAATGTTTTATATTCTAATGAAGTTGCCTATAATTTAGCCATCAAAAGGAAAATAATTGGTAAATACTGCTGTCATGTCATTTTTACTTTATACTCATGTGGATTTGTACACATAAATCATTTAAAATTTGTATAACTGAAAAAGGTGAGTTTTATTACCCTTCATAAAACTATTATTAACATGAAATCGCTTGTTTATTTAAAACTTTATTTTGCTTGAAAATTAATTTGTTTCTGAAATGTATGAAATTCTTAGAAAATGATTTAATAACTGGATTACTCTGTTTTTGCTCCTTTATTTTTATAACCCCCTTTCTTCTTTTGAGAATGTGAAATACATGATTAATTTATCACTTGGACTAGAAATGTAGGGAAACCATTCTCTTGCCCAATACTCTGTTTCAATTCAAGGAATTATTATAGGGCTCATTTGCTTAAATTGAAGTCTCTGCATCCTCAGTGTACTTTTGGATTTTATAATACAGAGTAAGTGAGACCAATGGATTCAGTCTGAAATCAGGCCATCCGGCTTCTTTCTCATCTACTGTAGTAATAAAAACAACCAGGTGTCATTTATAACATACTAAACATGTTAAAATTATGCATTTACTCCCAGAGGAAGCCTATGTAGCTATATACCATTATCTTCTTACAGAGGAATCTGATATTCACTGAGTTAGTCGACTTCTCCAAGGATATATATATAGCTTGTAAGTGGTAGAACCAGAGTTTGAATATAATTGTGACATTAAAATTCATGCTTTTAATGCAGTGTTATTATACTGCATTTTCCTCGACCATGTACCCTAATGGTAGCCAACTGTCTTGTAGATGTGTGCCAGTCATCATAGAATGGTCTGGGCCAGAAAATGTAAGGGAATGCTAAGAAACCTATCTCCTTCATTGGAGGTATAATTGCGAAGTACATATACTGGCATTTGTGAATCAGTTGCGTTGCTGAATGCATATAAAGCATAAAATAAAACTGAAGATAGAACCCTGGACATCACTAATAATTGAAGGGGCAAACAGAAGAATCTTGTAAAGGAGATTAAAGAAAGGCAGTTGAGGGAGCGTGGAGCCATGAAAGCTCATGAAGGAAAATTTCAAGAATAAGCAAGACGGCAAGAATAGCTTTATATATACTAGTTATCTACTTTGTGTCAGCTGTTACTTTGCATGCATTAACTCATTTGACTCCCCTCAGTGACTTTATTTTTCAGATGAATAAAATGAAGCACTGAAACTTTAATTTGCCCAAAGACACCCAGTGGTAGGTGGCAGAGCTAGAATTATGGATCCAGGCAGGCTAATTGTACAGTCTTTGCTTTTCACCAGCATGCTGTACTGCCATTTTGAATTGTCAAATATGCCCAGAAAGTTTAGGTGAGTTAATGACTGAAAGTCATCCATTGGATCTGGTAATTAGAAAATCACTTGAGGATGTTTTCCAGTAAAATTTCAAAGGCAGGATAAGGATGACACCTGATAGCTCTTGGTTAGAGGAGAAAATAAATAGTGAGGAAATAGAAATACTGAGAGGAAAATAAGGGAATATGGCAGGGTGGTAGCTAGAGGGGTATACAGGGCCTTAGAGAGAGAGTTTCTCTGTTTTACAAGGAGAATTACTTGAACATATTTTAGTTCAAGTAATTGAACTTGAATGGTAAAGTTGTGGGAGAGAAAAAGAAAAAAATGAGAGTAAAATCCCCAAGGGAAGTGAAGGGAATAAAGAAGAATAGTTGTTATTTATTCAACTTTCATATATTAAAAGCCTACCACGTGCCAAGTAATGTGTCTAAGTATAGGCTGGTGAGAAAACAGACACTGACCTAGCTTTCAAGAGTGAAGTGAATTAACAGAGATATCTTGGCCTTGAAGAGAAGAGATGCTTCTTCTAAACAATTCGGTGAAAGAGGCAGGACAAGTATGAATTTATCTGTTTTGTAAGTGAAATAGCCTCAGATTTACTGGTTCTTGTCCATGCTCCCTTCAGTTCAGATAGCAGAGATAGGATGTTCCAAGTCAGAGGGATGTGATGCTCTAAGTATCAGAATGTGGTTTTTAGAATCAATAAGGATGCTAGTTTAGGTTGTTTAAAAAAAACAAAACAAGGGAGCAGGCATATTCCTCGGCCCTAGTCCAGACCTGCTGAATCAGAATTTCTGTAGGTTTAAGAACTTAACATTTCTAACAAGCTCCGGGTGATTCTTCTGCACTCTGAAGATGAGAACCCCTGCCTTAAGTCTTTGGTCATGGAAATTGGCAGTTGGTCTCAGCCTGATGGTCAACCATTTACATCCCCTGCCCTATACACTCTCAAGATTACTGTCACTTATGGAGACCTAGTGACAAAGACATTTAATTTAATCAAGACATATAAATTTTACTTCTTTTTACATTCCTATTTTCTGGCTTGTTTAACATTTTGTAGATCTCAATTGAGCTGTAAGTAATGAATTTTACTTCTTTACAGTGAGTTCCAAAGATATGCCTATTCAGCAATGGGCGGTAAATGATTCAACATGAGCTGTTTCTTATGTAAACATACAAAAGGCCTGACCCAGACTAAATCAATTTAAAAAGGAAAACATTAAAGCTATGTTTCCTGTTATATACTTAAAGTCTTCTTTGGTTCCTTATGATTATACCATTGACCAACTATTTCAGACTTTAGTTTATCCTCCTACACCACCTGCTGAAATGGTTCAAATGGTATGGGAGATGAGTTTCGGAAGGGCAAAGCAATTACAATTATAACTCCTATATTTTAGCTAATAAAGCAGCTTTTTGTGTTAAGGGTAAGGGAGTTATGGGCATCTTGACTCACTCCCTTTCCTGATTTGAATTGCTAAAAGATTTTAAAAACTGCAATAAGGAGGGAGAGCAAAGTTCATAGAGCCTTTAGAAGGATGTGAAGTTGAGACAAGAAAATTTGATTCCTATTTATGATGTCAAGCATTTCTATTAGAAATTTAGTTAGGAAATAATATGAAGCCTTTCTTATTAAGATATTTTACTTGTATTTTCTTAAAGCAGATATTGTTAATATTAGGCATTCTGGTCCTCAGTGAAGCCATAAAGTTGTTTTCCTATGATTAGCTCCCTGGTAAAGTATCATTCTATTAGAATTCTTTAATAATTTTGCAACTATTTCTTGTACTATGAAAATGTAGTGCACTAAATCAAAACTCTCTTGAATAAAATATACTTTAATTTTTGGCTTTGCAGTCAGATTGTTTTTCAATTTTAGGCTATTTTTAGTTATAAAATTCTCACTTAGGGAAAATAGCATTTTAAAAGTTGTACAGTGATTTCCAGTGTTTGAAAAAAATTAACTTATTTCAAATCTTATGTCTGTAACTGTTTATATTTTTATACCTTAAAAAAATATCTAGTGTACCATGAGATGCAAAATGTACCTTTCACGAGATATCTTGTTCTAATACTGCTTAATAAAAGTTAATGTATGTTATTTGAATGAAAATATTTTGAATATCTTTTCTTAATTTAGTACTGAAAAACAAAGCACTCTGAGTATTCTATATTATAATAACTGGAATTGGTTTTAAGTATGCATAAAACAAAATGGTATATCTTATAGTTTAAAGAATAAAGATTAGTGAGTATTTCAAGTTGAGGAATAGTACATTGTAACAATTGATGAATCTACATTGATACATCCTAATCACCCAAAGTCCATAGTTTACATTAGGATTTACTCGTTGTTGGACATTATATGGGTTTGGACAGATTTATGATAAGACATGTATCTATCATTATAGTATCATATAGAATATTTTCACTGCCCTGAAAGTCCTCTGAGCATTGCCTATTCATTCCTGCCCCTGACGAACCTGTCTCAGCCATTGATCTTTTTATTGTCTCCATAGTTTTACTTTTTCCAAAATGACATATAGTTGAAATTATACATTATATCCTCAGACCTTATTCATTTTATAACAGAGAGTTTGTGCCTTTTAGCCAACCTCTTCCTATTTCCCCAACTGCATAGCCCACGGCAACCACTTTTCTATTCTCTGCTTCTATTCTCTGCTTCTGAAAGTATGTAGCCTTTTCAGATTAGCTTCTTTCACTTAGTAATTTGTCTTTAAAGTTCCTTATGTTTTTTTCTTGGCTTGATAGCTCATTTCCTTTTTCTGCTGAATAATAGGATGTGCCACAGTTTATTTATCCATCCATCTACTGAAGGACATCTTGGTTGATTCCAATTTTGACAATTATGAATAAAGCTGCTATAAACATTCAGGTGCAGGTGTTTGTGTGGACATGTTTTCACCTCCTTTGGGTAAATACCAAGGAGTGCAGTTGTTGGATCATATGGTGAGAGTACGTTTAGTTTTGTAAAAAACCGCCATATATCTTCCAAAGTGTCTATACCATTTTGCATGCCTACCAGCAGTGTATGAGAGTTTCTGTTGCCCCACATCCTTACTAGCATTTGGTATTGGTAGTCTTCTGGATTTTGGCCATTCTAATAGGTGTGCAATGGTATCTTTTTGTTTTAATATGCTTTTCCCTGTTGACATATGATGTGGAGCATCTTTTGTATATCTTCTTGATCCTGCTCATATTTTAAAAACCTTTTTTCTTCGTTTTAAACAATTATTTTATATTTCATGTGTACAAATCCAGTTTGTGAAGTCTTTTAGGGTCTGTTTCTTCTGCCCATTGTATCTGTTAGTCTCTCATTTCACTTGGAACCAAATCTGCAGAAATTCTTTGAGTTCAGATTGAGTTCATCTCAAGAGAATTTCCTTTTACCTGTCATCTGGTAGCACTGTCTACCTGGCACAAGCCTTTCCAATTTAAAATTTTTTCATGACACGTTGGAAACTCAACCTCCCAAGTGCTGTCTTACGATGGCAAAGTCTTAGAGGGATTTTTTTCCCCCCTGTTTACCCTTTGCTAAGTCTAAGGTCAAAATGGGTAAGTTGGTAAGTTACCTTATCTCTTTCAGCATGGGCATTAGGAGGGCTTTTTTCCATTTTTTAAGCTTTTTAAAGTTTGAAATACTTGTAGATTCACATGAAGTTGCAAATACATCTCCTGTGTGCCCTTTACCCAGTTCCCTTCAGTGTAACCTTTCACCAGCTTTATCGGGGTATAATTGACAAGTAAAATTGTAAGATATTCAAAGTGTACAACTTTATGATTTGATATATGTATACATTGTGAAAGGATTCCCCCATTGAGTTAACACATCTATCACCTTTTGTGTGTGTGTGAGAACATGTAAATTCTACTCTTAGCAAATTCTTAGTAAATTTCAATAATACAATACAATGTTATCAACTATATTCACCATGATGTTATACATTATATCCTCAGACCTTATTCATTTTATAACAGAGAGTTTGTGCCTTTTAGCCAACCTCTTCCTATTTCCCCAACTGCATAGCCCACGGCAACCACTTTTCTATTCTCTGCTTCTATGAATTTGACATTTTTTTTAATTCCACATATAAGTGATATTATGCAATATTTGTCTTTCTCTGGCTTATTTCACTCAGTGTAATATAAATAAGCACTCCGGGTTTATCTATGTTGTCGTAAATGACAGGATTTTCCTTTTTTAAGGCTGAATGATATTTCATTGTATATACAGTTGACCCTTGAACACTGCAACACGGGTCCACTCATACACTTTTTTTTTTCAATAGTAAATACCGTGAATGTAGAACCACTGAACTGTGGAGGAGGAACTGTGGATATGGAGGGCTGACCATAACTTATACATGGATTCATAACTGCTTGGAGGGTTGGTGCCCCTAAGCCCCAAATTGTTCAAGGGTCAACTGCAGATGCCATATTTTCTTGATCCATTTATTCATTGATGGACACTTAGGTTGTTTCCATACAAGGTATGGAAAAGGCTTTTGTGAACAATGCTGCCATGAACATGGAGTACAGATCTCTCTTTGTGATTAATGATTTCATTTATTTTGGATATATACCCAGAAGTGGGATTGCTGGGTCATATGCTGGTTCTATTTTTAATTCCTTGAGGAACCTCCATACTGTTTTACATAGTGGTTGTATGAGTTTACACTCCCACCAGCAGTGTACAAGGGTTCCCTTTTTTCCATATCCTCCCTGCGTTTATTATCCCTTGTCTTATTGCTAATAGATATCCTAACAGGTATGAGGTGATGTCTCATTATGGTTTTGATTTGCATTTTCCTGATGATTAGTGAGCACCTTTTCATGTATCAATACCTTTTGGCCAATTACATGTCTTTGGAAAAATGTCTATTCAGATCCTTTGCTGGTTTTCTTAATTGGGTTGTTTTTTGCTATTGAGTTATATGAGTTCCTCTTATATTTTGAGTATAACCCCTTATCAGACATATACTTGAAATATTTTTATTCTAGAGGTTGCCTTTTCATTTTGTTGGCAGTTTCCTTTGCTGAGTAGAAGATTTTTAGTTTGATATAGTCACACTTGTTAATTTTTGCTTTTGTTACCTTTGCTTTTGGTATCAAATCCAAAAAATCATTGCTAAGACCAGTGTCATAGAGCAGACACCCCTGTGTTTTCTTCTAGGTGTTTTATGGTTTCAGATCTTGCATAACTTCTTGCATAACTATAAGACAATATCTAAACCAGGAAATTGACATCAGTACAATCCACAATTGCATTCAGATTTCACAAGGTTTTTGTTGTTGTTTTGTTTTTTGGCCCATGCCATGTGGCATGCAGGATCTTAGTTCCCTGACCAGGGATCGAACCCGTGCCCCCTGCTGTGGAAGCATGGAGCCCTAACCACTGGACCACCAGGGACTCCCCTCACCAGTTTTATTTTTAATCATTTGTATTTATATGTCTATATGTGTGTCTAGTTTAGTGCAGTTTTACCGCATATGTACATTCATGTAACCACCGTCACAGTCAAGACACAGAACTGTTCTATCACAAGTCTTCCTAGGAGAGCTGTTTTTAATTCACCCTTTGAAGGTTGATGTAGCCCTTCATGACCCCCGCTTTTTATGCTGTCTCCTATAGATAGATGCATCCATCTCCTTAGGTGGGCCTTGAGCTTTATCTCCTCCTGTGCGATTATCAGAAAATCACTCTCTACAGAATTCAGCAGAAACCCTAAAAGCAAAAGCTGGCTTTGGCAGGTGCTTATTTATTAGTGTTCCTAATTTCACTTTTTTGGGGTGGCTTTGCACCTTCTGTTCTCTAGTGCCAGCTCTGAAATGTGTTTAAAAAGATGCTTTAAATTGTCTGCAAGCATTTTACTTGTTTCAATCAGAAGATTCACTCTGACTTTCTAATATGCCATATTTTGGAAACAGGTAACCATGGAAATATTAAAGAGCATTTATCTTTATAGTTTTCATTAAATTTTTTTCAAAATTAGAAAAGTTGACTTTGTTTTATCATGGTGCCATGCATCTATGATTAGTTGACAATTAGATATATTATTCATTCAAAACCATATAAGATAATGTACTTCAGGAATGGTCATAAAATTTATAATGGACCTCTTTATGAATAGTTTAATTTTCAGTCATACATTTTATTTATTTCTATAATAGTTTTAATATTGAAATAATTAAAACAGAGAAGTTAAATAATTTCTCCAAGCTCATGGATCATTGAAAAATCTGAGACCAGAGTTCACATAAGTCTTTTGCTTATCCTGTTTTCTACATCTCAGATTTAAATGGTTTTGCAATTAACTTTTAAGTTGGATTTATATACCCATATACTGTACATTTCTCTGAACTTTCAAATCAGGTTAAAATGACAAGTATACTTTTCAATTTCAAAAGCAAACAGAAAGAAAAGTGTAAAATCTCAAACCCTGGTTCTTAGAAAACTTAAAAGTTTGAAATTAGCATGTTTAGAAGTATTAAGCTATTGCTCAATATACAACCCATTTTTACATGAGAAGAAGAACCTGTGGAAAGTCATGTTTTCCACAGACAGATGACAGGAGGAAAATAGCTTGATTTAAGGCCAAGAGTAAATATGGGGCATTTCAAGCGTAGGTGAAAACTAATGACATTTGGTGTTTCTCTGGTTTTTATCTTATGACTTTGCAGTTTCTGCAAGTGCCAAGAAAAATAGAAAGGCTGATGTTAATGTTGGGCTAGGTTGCTTTGTTTGTCTTTTAATATAGTACTAATTTTATTTCCAAACATACTTTTTCTTCCTTCAAAGGGATTCTTATAAGTATTTTTTCTTTAAAAGTAGGCTTAGGGAATTTATGTAAATTGTAGAAAGCATTGGCTAGTTTAAAATAAGTAAATATAACTTTTATATGGGGAATAATAATCTAGGGAAATGAGCTAGGCCACCCACTGCCAAAGATATTTGCTGTATGTCAGAGTTTATGTGGCCCTGCAGCAGCAGTTTACTGTCTAAAGACTGTGTGTTCTTATTGCTGTGGACAGATAGATTCTCCACTTGAGATTTGTAAACATTTGTGTCAGTTCAAATCAGTGAATTGAAACAGCATTTACTGATTGCTTACTAGGAGATGTAGTTTCTGACTTCAAGAAACGTATGCTAGGGGCTTCCCTCGTGGCACAGTGGTTGAGAGTCCGCCTGCCGATGCAGGGGACACGGGTTCGTGCCCCGGTTCGGGAGGATCCCACATGCCGTGGAGCGTCTGGGCCCATGAGCCATGGCTGCTGGGCCTGCGTGTCTGGAGCCTGTGCTCCGCAACGGGAGAGGCCACAGCAGTGAGAGATAAAAAAAAAAAAAAAAAGAAATGTATGCTATATTGAGAAAGACAAACAGGTCATTGTGATATTCTTGTACTTATAAGTACAGAAGGACCCTAAGAGCACAGATTTGGGAGGAAGGGAGTTTGAAGGAATGGTGGTCAGGAAAGGCTTCATAGAAAGTGAAGTTCGAGCTGTGCCTTTAGAATTAACAGGTTTACACCAATATTCAAATGAAAGGAGAGCATTTGACCAAAATAGGTGTACTCACAATGTTGGTCCCTCTCACCTGCACCCCCATTCACTCCTTTTTTCTTTGCCTTCATTAAGGCAAAATGAAAGGGTTCATGGCCGATTTTATGGGCCCTGTTTTTAAGGCAATTCTTGGGTTCATGTAAAACTTTAATACACCTTTCCTTGCATGTCCATTCCTAGATTGTAATTTTCTAAGTTAAAAAAAAGAAAACGAAAACCAGGTTCAGCTCTTACCTTAGGAATAATGAGAGTCCATTCATTCAGTTTCTCTGGTTCCCACTATGACTTCTTGACCAATGCCTGTTTGTTTCCCTGTTCTCTCTTTTTTTTTTTTTTTTTTTTTTTTTTTTATCGTTAACACCTTGTGATATTTCCCTACCTGAGCTGCCTGTTCATTCACTTGCAGTCCTCTCCCTGCCCCTCTCTTCACTTGAATTCATTAGCCTGAGCCCTCACCTTCCCTGGCCTAATGCATGCCATCTCCATTCCTGCGCATCTGGCCCAGACATCTGCCATCTTGAGTCTCAGTGGTCATCCACCTTCCATCAGTATTTGACAAGCTTCTGGGCATGGTCTGACCCACACTGTTTACTTAGACAAGAGGTAGTCTTGATCACATTCATACTGTCTCTCTGTAGTTTTCACACTAGGACTCAGTGCTTCCCTCCCTTCTCCCTCCACTAATTAGCTTTATTAGTATTCAATTGATATAATTAATTGTATTTCTTTTCTAATCACTGCAATTGTATCTATACTAGTAAAACTATTTTTATCCTCTATGTAATTTCACTTTTGTGTTGATTGAAACTTTCATGGGGGACAAATGTTACTTTCCTTTTGATTACTCACTTTAAAGCATCTGTGAACCAACATAACTAAAAAATTACAAACTCACACAAACTTAGTCTTATCCGGCTTCTGAATCCTGAATGCTTTTCTTCCCACCCTACCACACTGCCTTGCTATTTTCAGTCTAAAACCTTCATGAAACATTTAACCATTTACTTCCTCTAATCTAGCTTTAAGCTGCTGATAATTTTATTCATTTGCTTAGCCTTGGGTCCAATAAGATCAAAGTTCCAACTCTATATGGACCAGTAATCCTTACTGTGTTTCTACATCAATAAGCAATGTACTCTTGTCAACAATTTAGTCTGTATGATGATGGGTTATATAAAGGACCAAAGGCAAAAGGTAGGGGAGTTAAATAGATTAGAAAGTCTTCATCACCTTTCCTAACAAGACATCAGAGTGCTGAGGAAGGGAAAGTAGGTGTTTAGCATTGCAAAGAAGACAGGGTTTTGAGGCAAAACCCTGGATTTAAGTTGCAATTTTGTCCACATAGTAGCTCAGTAACTTTGGCTAAGTCTTTCAACCTGTCTGCATTATTTTCTCTTTAGTAAAAATGGAGATAGTAATATGACCTCACAACATCTCAAGGATTTAAATCATAAATGTGAAAGTACTTAGAAAAATAGCAGTGCTGGGAATAATATAAGAAATCATTATAGGGTAGATACTGTTAAGTGCTAAGTTTTGGGTATGTTTTCAAGTTATTAGTTTGTGGTAATTTTCTAATACCTGCCTCAGAGATTTGATTAACCCAGTAATCCAAAGGAAAAAAAAGGTAATATGATGTTAGCGAGCAAAGTAAACATAGAATACTTATTTTATCTATTCACTTTTTTTCACTGCCTTTACAGGAGAGCCTTGAATTTAGGAATTCTTCGAGACCCTGGATCAGAAATTGAAGACAGACAATACCAAATAGATCTGCAGTCCATCAATATTGGTACTGCGCAGTGGGATCAACTAAAACCAGAGAAGGAAAGTGGCACAGGAGGGGTGCTAACAGAGAATGAAAGAAATTCTCAGAATCCAGCCCTTGAGTGGAACATGGCCAGCAGGTGGGAAATGGTTGAGAAGCTTTCTCCATGTTCTGATATTTCATTGATACAGTCTTTAGCATGCCCAACCTAAGTGTTTTGGTATTCTGCATTTCATGATGATCATTAAATATATTTTGTAATTGTAGCTGATGATTTTGCTTGGAAACCTGCTAGTCCTACCACTTTTCCACTGCAATTATTACAAATTTAAGGTCGTGTCAGAATTTTTTTTTTAAAGCTTGTTATTTGATGAAAGTTTCCATTTCAGGCTAAGGATTCACTCACATTTTCCCTTAAAATCCATTATATTCAAAGTCAGATTTTTTTTAAAGTCTTTCCTTATCAGGTTCTTGTGCTTGTTGCCTTTGTAGATCTTCTTTGAAAAAAATGTTTATTCAAGTCTTTGCCCTTTTTTTTAATAATTTTTATTTTTGGCTGCGTTGGGTCTTTGTTGCTGTGTGCAGGCTTTCTCTAGTTGTGGCGAGTGGGGGCTACTCTTCGTTGCAGTGTGCAGACTTCTCATTGCAGTGGCTTCTCTTGTTGCGGAGCACAGGTTCTAGGTGCACGAGCTTCAGTAGTTGTGGCACACGGGTTCAGTAGTTGTGGCTCATGGGCTCTAGAGTGCAGGCTCAGTAGTTGTGGCACACGGGCTTAGTTGCTCCATGGCATGTGGGGTCTTCCTGGACCAGGGCTCAAACTCACGTCCCCTGCATTGGCAGACAGATTCTTAACCACCACTGTGCCACCAGGGAAGTCCCTTGCCCATTTTTAAATTGAGTTGTCTTTTAGTTGATGACTTGTAGGAGTTCTTTTTTTATTTAACTTTTAAATTTTTAAAATTTTATTGAAGTAAATCTATTTACAATGTTGTGTTAGTTTCTGGTGTACAGCAAAGTGACTCAGTTATACATATATATTCTTTTTTATATTCTTTTCCATTAGGGTTTATTACAAGATATTGAATATTTCTCTGTGCTGTACAGTAGGACCTTGTTGTTTGTTTTATATATAGTAGTTTGTATCTGCTAATCCCAGACTCCTACTTTATCCCTCCGCTTATCCCCTTTCCCCCTTGGGTAACCATAAGTTTGTTTTCTATGTCTGAGTTTATTTCTGTTTTGTAAATAAGTTCATTTGTACAATATTTCAGATTCCATATATAAGTGATATCATATGATATTTGTCTTTCTCTGACTTACCTCACTTAGTATGAAAATCTCTAGGTCCATCCCTGTTGCTACAAATGGCATTATTTCTTTCTTCTTAATGGCTGAGTAATATTCCATTGTATATATGTACCACATCTTCTTTATCCATTCATCTGTTGATGGACATTTAGGTTGCTTCCATGTCCTAGCTCTTGTAAATAGTGCTGCTATGAACATTGGGGTACATGTATCTTTCTGAATTAGAGTTTTGTCTGGATGGATATATGCCAAGGAGTGGGATTGCTGGATCATATGGCAACTCTTTTTTTAGTATTTTAAGGAAGCTCCATACTGTTTTCCATAGAGGCTGCACCAATTTACATTTCCACCAACAGTGTAGGAGGGTTCCCTTTTCTCCACACCCACTCCAATATTTATTCTGTGTAGAAGTCTTTTTGGTGTGGGGAGGGAGCGCCAATTATTTTATTCTGTTCAGACAGAAGAAATTTACAGGAATTTATACAGTTTAGAAATATAGAGATTCCAGTTACACTGTTATTCCTATTACAAAAAATGACTAGTAAGGTAACCAATCAGAATTTCAGTTTCCTTTTGAAAATTGTAATCACAGAACATGGCAATAATTTGTAAAGTCTTAGAGTCTCTGAGACTCTTTATTCAAGTCATATTTTCAACTACAGATTTACTTACATAGATAACAAGTTAGCAATAGATGTAAATATTCATACAAGTTTCCCTATGACATGAGAAAATAAAAATATTATGAAAGGTCTCAATATTTTATCAAATCAGATTCTCTGAACTAAATTTAGGATGCAAAACATCATTTCTCCTTAAACAGATGCATGAAAGAAGAGATATCTTCTTTACCTCTTTTTTGTGTAGACTTTTTAATGATGTCCATTGTGACTGGTGTGAAGTGATACCGCATTGTAGTTTTGATTTGCATTTCTCTAGTAATTAACGATGTTGAGCATCTTTTCATGTGCCTATTAGCCATCTGTATGTCTTCTTTGGAGAAATGTCTATTTAGGTCTTATGCCCATTTTTCTATTGGGTTGTTTGTTTGTTTTTGTTATTGAGTTGTATGAGCTGTTTGTATATTTTGGAAATTAAGCCCTTGTCAGTTACATCATTTACAAATATTTTCTTCCAGTCTGTAGGTTGTCGTTTCATTTTGTTTATGCTTTCCTTTGCTGTGCAAAAGCTTATAAGTTTGATTAGGTCCATTTGTTTATTTTTGCCTTGGGAGACTGACCTAAGAAAGCATTGATATGATTTATGTCAGAGAATGTTTTGCCTATGTTCTCTTCTAAGACTTTTATGGTGTCATGTCTTATATTTAAGTCTTTAAACCATTTTGAGTTTATTTTTGTGTAGGGTGTGAGGGAGTGTTCTACTTCATTGATTTACATGCAGCTGTCCAGCTTTCCCAACACCACTTGCTAAAGAGACTTCTCCTCCTTTGTTGAAGATTAATTGACCATAGGTATGTGGGTTTATTTCTGGGCTCTCTATTCCACTCCACTGATCCATATGTCTGTTTCTTGTGCCAATACCACACTGTTTTGATCACTGTAGCTTTGTAGTAATGTCTGAAGTTTGGGAGGGTTTTGCCTCTCAGTTTGTTCTTTTTCCTCAATATTGCTTTGGCAATTCTGGGACTTTTATGGTTCCATATAAATTTTTGAAATATTTGTTCTAGTTCTGTGAAAAATGTTATGAGTAATTTGAAAGGGATCACATTTAATCTGTAGTTTGCTTTGGGTAGAATGGCCATTTTAACTATTAATTCTTTCAGTCCCAGAGCATGGGCTATCTTTCTATTTATCTGAATCATCTTCAGTTTCCTTTATCATTGTTTTATAGTTCTCAGCATATAAATCTTTCACCTCCTTGATGAGGTTTATTCCTAGATTTTTTTTTGATGCAATTTTAAAAGATTGTTTTCTACTTTCCCTTTCTGATATTTCACTGTTAGTGTAAAGAAATGAAACCGATTTCTGTATGTTAATCTTGTATCCTTCTACCTTGCTGAATTTGTTTATCAGTACTAGCAGTTTTTGTGTAGAGTCTTTAGGGTTTTCTATATATAATATCATGTCATCTGCATATAATGACAGTTTTACCTCTTCCCTTCCAATTTGGATACCTTTTATTTCTTTTCCTGTCTGATTGCTGTGGCTAGGGCTTCCAATACTGTGTTGAATAGAAGTGGTGAGAGTGGGCATCCTTGTTTTGTTCCAGATTTTAGCAGGAAGGCTTTCAGCTTTTCACCCATTGAGCATTATGTTGGTTGTAGCTTGTCATAAATTAGCTTTTATTATGTTGAGATATGTTCCCTCTATACCTTGTTTGGTAAGAGGTTTTATCATGAGTGGATGTTGAATTTTGTCAAATGCTTTTTGTGTATCTATTAAGATGATCATGTGGTTTTTGTCTTTTCTTTTGTTGATGTGTGGTGTATTTGCTTATGTTGATTGGTTTGCATATGTTGAACCATCCTTGTGACCCTGCAGTGAATCCAACTCGATCATGGTGTGTGATCTTTTTTATGTGTTGTTACATTTGGTTTGCTAATATTTTGTTGAGAATTTTTGCATCTATATTCATCAAAGATATTGATTTGTAATTTTCTTTTTTGATAGTGTCTTTGTCTGGTTTTGGTATCAGGGTGATGGTGGCTTCATAGGATGACTTTGGGAGTGTTCCCTCCTCCTTAGTCTTTTGGAAGAATTTGAGAAGGATTGATATAAGTTCTTTGTTATGTTTGGTAGAATTCCCCAGTGAAGCCATCTGGTTCTGGACTTTTGTTTGGAAGGATTTTTCTTTTTTTAACTGCAGATTCTATTTCTCTTCTACTCGTCAGTCTGTTCAAATTATCTATTTCTTCTTGATTCAGTTTTGGTGGGCTGTATGTATCTAGAAACCTGTGCATTTCTTCTAGCTTGTCCATTTGGTTGGCATATAATTGTTCATAGTATTCTCTTAGGGTTTTTTTTTTTTTTTTGTATTTCTGTGGTATAAGTTGTTATCTCTCCTCCTTCATTTCTTATTTTGTTTATTTGTGTCCCCTCTTCTTGGTGAGCCTGTCCAGAGGTCTTTTAATTTTGTTTACCCTTTCAAAGAACCAGCTCTTGGGACTTCCCTGGTGGTCCAGTGGCTAAGACTCCACACTCCCAAGGCAGGGGGCCCAAGTTCAATCCCTGGTCAGGGAACTAAATCCCACATGCTGCAACTAAAGATCCTGCATGCTACAACTAAAGATCCCACATGCCACAACCAAAAGATCCCATATGCCACGACTGACATCCCGCACATGGCAGCATAGATCCCACGTGCTGCAACTAAGACCTGGTCCAATGAAATAAATAAATAAATATTTTTTAAAAAGGAAGAAAAACCAGCTCTTGTTTTTATTGATTTTTTTTCTATTTTTAATCTCTATTTTATTTGTTTCCTCTCTGTTATTTATTATTTCCTTCCTTTTGCTGAGTTTAGGTTTTGTTTGTTCTTTTTCTAATTCTTTTAGGTGGTAGGTTAGGTTGTATATTTGAGATTTTCTTGACTTTGAGGAAGATCTGTGTGAAATTCCCTCTTAGAAATGCTTTTGCTGCATCCCATAGATTTTGTATGGTTGTGTTTTTTTTGTTTTTTTTTTGTGGTATGCGGGCCTCTCACTGTTGTGGCCTCTCCTGTTGCGGAGCACAGGCTCCAGACGTGCAGGCTCAGTGGCCATGGCTCACGGGCCCAGCCACTCCGCAGCATGTGGGATCTTCCCGGACCGGGGCACAAACCCGTGTCCCCTGCATCGGCAGGCAGACTCTCAACCACTGCGCCACCAGGGAAGACCTATGGTTGTGTTTTCATTGTCATTTGTCTCAAGGTATTTATTTTCTCTTTGGTTTCATCATTGATCATTGTTTTTTTTTTTAGTAGCATGTTGTTTAGTCTCCATGTAATCATTTTTTTTGTTTCTCTTTCTGTGGTTGATTTCAAGTTTCATGCCATTGTGGACAGGAAAGATGCTTGAAATAATTTCTGTCCTCTTAAATTTGTTGTCTTGTTTTGTGTCCTACTGTGTGGTCTGTCCTCGAGAATGTTCCATGTGCACTTGAAAAGAATGTGTGTTCTGACTTTGAGGAAGATCTGTGTGAAATTCCCTCTTAGAAATGCTTTTGCTGCATCCCATAGATTTTGTATGGTTGTGTTTTTTTTGTTTTTTTTTTGTGGTATGCGGGCCTCTCACTGTTGTGGCCTCTCCTGTTGCGGAGCACAGGCTCCAGACGCGCAGGCTCAGTGGCCGTGGCTCACGGGCCCAGCCACTCCGCAGCATGTGGGATCTTCCCGGACCAGGGCACAAACCCGTGTCCCCTGCATCGGCAGGCAGACTCTCAACCACTGCGCCACCAGGGAAGACCTATGGTTGTGTTTTCATTGTCATTTGTCTCAAGGTATTTATTTTCTCTTTGGTTTCATCATTGATCATTGTTTTTTTTTTTAGTAGCATGTTGTTTAGTCTCCATGTAATCATTTTTTTTGTTTCTCTTTCTGTGGTTGATTTCAAGTTTCATGCCATTGTGGACAGGAAAGATGCTTGAAATAATTTCTGTCCTCTTAAATTTGTTGTCTTGTTTTGTGTCCTACTGTGTGGTCTGTCCTCGAGAATGTTCCATGTGCACTTGAAAAGAATGTGTGTTCTGGTTTTTTTGGATGTAATGTCCTGAAAATATCAATTAAGTGTATCTGTTCCATTGTGTCATTTAGGATCTCTATTGCTGTATTGATTCTTCTGACTGGAAGATCTGTTCATTGATGTCATTAGGGTGTTAAACTCTCCTACTATTATTGTATCCTGTCAGTTTCTTTCTTTATGTCTATTAGTATTTGTTTTATGTATCTAGGTGCTCCTATATTGGGTGCATGTATGTTAATGAGTATAATACCTTCTTCTTGTATTATATGCTGTCCTTCTTTATCTTTCTCTATGGCCTTTGTTTTAATGTCTATTTTGTCTGATATGAGCATTACTACCCTCATTTTGTCATTTCCATTTGCATGAAATATCTTTTTCCATCCTGTCACTTTCAATCTATGTGTTTCCTTTGCCCTAAACTGGGTGTCTCGTAGGCAGCATATTGTAGGCTCTTGTTTCATTACCCAATCTGGTACTCTGTGTCTTTTCATTGGAGCATTTAGTCCATTGACATTTAAGGTAAATATTGGTAGATATGTATTTATTGCCATTTTAAACCTTGTTTTCCAGTTGATTTTGTATTTCTTCTTTGTTCCCTTCTTTTTCTTTTTGTTTTTCCTTTTCTGGTTTGATGGTTTTCTTTTGTACTACGCTTGTGTTCTCTTCTTCTTGGTTTTTGTGAATCTATTGTATGTTTTTGATTTGTGGTTACCAGTTTTTCAGTTATGTTAGACCATTACTATAACTGCTTGCTTTAGACTGACAGTCATATAGGCTCAAACACATTCTGAAAAAAAAGTCTATGTTTTCTTACTCCCTTCTCCCACATTTTATGATTTTGGTGTTCTCTTTTACAAATTTTCATGTTTATCCTTTTGATGTTCATTGTAGTTATCATTTTCACAGAAAAATTTTTTTTTTAATCTATGTACTGGCTTATTTAAGTGATTTACTTTCCAACTGTGATTTTCTCTTTCCTATAGATTCTTGTTTCTTTTGTATTTAGAGAAGACCTTTCAATATTTCTTTTAAGATAGCTTTAGTATTGCTGTACTCTTTTAGTTCTTGCTTGTCTGAGAAATTCTTTCTCTCTCCTATTCTAAGTGATAATGTTGCTGGGTAGAGTATCCTCGGTTGTTGGTTTTTTCCTTTGAGGACTTTGAATATATCTTGCTAGTCCCTTCTGGTCTGCAACATTTCTATAGGAAATCAGCTGATAGTATTATGGGGGTCCCCTTGTAACTAACTCTTCGTTTTTCTCTTGTTGCCTTAACAATCCTCTCTATAACTTTTGCCATTTTAGTTTTGATATGTCGTTGTGTAGGTCTGTTTAGATTCCTCTTGTTTGGGACCCTCTGTGCTTCCTTTACTTGAATATGTTTACTTCCCCAGGTTTGGGAATTTTTCACCCATAATATCTTCAAATACATGTTTGATCCCCTTCTCTCTCCCTTCTCTTTTTGGAACCCCTATTGTGCGTAGGTTGGCACACTTTATATTATCTCGTAGATCTCATATGTTGCTTTCATTTTTTTTTTTTTTTTAACTTGTCTTTCTGTCTGCAGTCCTGACTGGGTAATTTCCATTATTCTGTCTCTTCCAGATCACGTATTCATTCTTCTGTGTCATTTAGTCTGCTATTCATTACTACTAGATTGGGTTTTATCCCCAGGCACAGGAGTGCTAGTAATCCACTTGGATGTCCTGCAGGCACTGCACTCCCAAAGCCACCAGTGGAGTAAATCCCCTGAAGTAGTGCAGCCCCTGGGCATCATCTCAGATTTCAGCCCCACCTCCATGTGTGGGCAACCACTGGCACTTGCATGCTCCCAGGCCTTGTAGATGTGTAGCTGTGCCTGCTGTGAGCACACCAACAATGAAGATGCTATGGTGGGGCCCCACCCCTCCCTTCAGAGAGTGTATTAGCAACAGCGGACCAGGATATTGCGGCTCAGACCACACTCCAGTCCCTCCAGGCTGTCTCCGTCCAGCCAACCCCAGTCCTCTCCCGAGTCTGTCTGCTGAAGCTCGAGTTTCAACACCCCAGTCCCCGCACACACCAGCAGGCACATGTCTTAGGTTTGGGAGTGCATCGAGGTGGCCAGGACCATCTGTGCTGGTGTCTCTCTGTTCTGCCTGCTGTCCTCTGGCTGCTGCACTCTCCTCTGAGCCTCTGAAGCTCCCTGTCTATCCCAGCTGATCTCCCAGCCAAAGCAGGGGGTTCCCAGGTTGAGCAAACCTTTCCTCTTTCACAACTCCCTCCCAGGAGTACAGGTCCTGTCCTGATTCCTTTTTGTTTTTTTCTTTTGTCCTTCCTGGTTACGTGGTGATATTTCTTGCAGCTTTGGTTGTAAGAGATCTTCTGCCAGCATTCAGTAGGTATTCTGTGAGAATTGTTCCACATGTAGATGTAGTTTTGATTTATTTGTGAGAGGAGGCGAGCTCCACATCCTTCTGTTCCACCATCTTGATCTGGGCCAGGAGTTCTTTATTTTTTATGAGTACTATACCCTTATCAGATGTATGATTTACAAGTGATCTTTTCATTTTCTTGGTAATGATCTTTGATGCACAAGTTTTTAACTTCAATAAAGTCTCATCTATTTTTTTCTCTTGTTGCCTATGCTTTTGGTGTCATATCTAAGAATCCATTGCCAAATTCACGGTCATGAAGATTTATCCCTGTATTATTCTAAGAGTTTTATGGGTTTAGTGCTTATAATTAGGTTGTTGATTTATTTTAATGTTTTTTGTTTGTTTATTTTTGTATACAGTATGTAATAAAAGCCCAACCTCGTTCTTTTGCATGTTGGATATCCAGTTGTCCCAGCACCATTTGCTGAAGAGAGTGTTCTTTTCCCATTGAATGGTCTTGGCACCCTTGTCAAAAATTAACCGACTTTTGAACATCCAATTTATGCCATGGAATGTCTTTTACACCAAAGATACAAAATAAAATAACTTCTAATATGTGTCTATCCCTTTCAGAGCTCATCACCCAATCAGAAAAACAGACAGGTTAATTAACTATTCAGGTACAATGTGGAAAAGTCCTCTGATAGATATAAGTAAATATACTTAGGATTTTAGAAAAGCCACATCAAAATTGAGATAAACACACTTCATGCATATAAGACATCACAGGCTAATAGATGTGACATAACACATAAACAGAAGAATAAAATAAATCTAAAATTGATGTATGTCTATATGGAAACTAAAAAAAAAAATGGTTCTGATGAACCTAGGGGCAGCACAGAAATAAAGACACATACGTAGAGAATGGGCTTGAGGACCTGGGGAGGGGGAGGGGAGACTGGGACAAAGTGAGAGAGTAGCATTGACATATATACACTACCAAATGTAAACTAGATAGCTAGTGGGAAGCAGCCGCATAGCACAGGGAGATCAGCTCAGTGCTTTGTGTCCCCCTAGAGAGGTGGGCTAGGGAGTGTGGGAGGGAGGGATATGCAAGAGGGAAGAGATATGGGGATATATGTATACATATAGCTGATTCACTTTGTTATACAGCAGAAACTAACACAACATTGTAAAGCAATTATACTCCAATAATATGTTTTAAAAAAAATGTGGAGTGATTTAGAAGGGGCTAAGTGGAGATTGGAGGGGGAAGTGCCAAAAATGGAACCCCATGTGGCTCTCTAGCACCGTCGCTAGATGATGCTATGTGTAATTTCGCATGCTGATTATGTTCCATTTGTAATGTTGGAATTTTCCTTATTATTATAAATCCTTGGCCCCCAAATGTTCCGTTAAATGGATATTCACAACTTAAAAAAATAAAGATAAAACTAAAATAAAATCGATGTAGGTACAAATAGAGAATTAAAAGAAAGAAATGAATGACTAACTCTGTGCATGGATTCTCAGGGAAGGTTTCACAGAATATATGGCTTTTGGATTTGTTTCCACAAAGTACGAGTGGCAGGAGAGGGGAGGGGGCATTTTGAACTAAGAAAGCTACTGCAGTATAAAAACTTGGCATGTTTTATTCACTTCTGAATGCCAAGCACATAGTATCATGCTTGGCACATAATAGGAAGTTCGTGAAGATTTGAGTGAAATAATGAGAGATCGAACGATTAGATGATTAAGTAAAGCTAACAAATCAAGTGACTGAATCTGAGTGTTCCTGAGAGATACTGATTCAAATAAAGACAAGAATTTTTAGATCTGATGTTGTTTAGTTCTGCTGATTAATCTTGACAGAAATACAAACAGAACCATAATATCATTAGATTTTTGTTTTTCAATAGGTATTACAGGTAGAACTCAAAAGATATGCAGTGAAGAATAATTTACTCCCTTCCTTAACCGTTATTAAATGGCAGTCTTTATAATGGTTTTCATTTATTCCTCCTGATACATTACTCACATTTTGTCTGTAATCATAATGTGCTTCTGTGTGAATGATTGTGAGAAGGAAGCAGGGAAGTGTTAAGCATAAGGAATCATCAAATTTTAAAACTCGCAGATCTCTTGCTTCCAAAACCTTAAGTTTTCAGCTGACGGAATACATCAGGGTTCAATCAGGGCAGGACAGCCACTATAAGTATTGTAACATAAGGGATTTATTTTAGGAGTAAGACCTTATCCAATTGTGGAAGAAGCTGGGTGACCTGGGTAAAAATTTGTAGCACCCCAGGGAACTTGGGAAGCCAGGCACATCCAGTGGCTGGAGGGAGCGCCAAAGGCTGGTAGGCAAGTCCATGGGAGGTTATTGCTTCTGCTTCTGGAGTTGAGCCTGCAGTTGCTATTGGCCAGCAGAGCCAACAATCAGGAAAAAGTCACAAAGGTGGGAAGAGTGAGGACAAGCTGGAATCTGCTGGTACCTCTGCATCGTAATTTCACTGCTATTTAAAACAGTATGACTGTCAGAGAATATTGTCTGTTATTTCTCTTCCACATTCCAACTCTCTTGCAATTTTCTTTCTAAACTCTGAACCGTTCTTAGCAAGTTATGGAACAAAACCACTACAGCAAACTAAGTTTGAGGAGATTCCTTTGCTTGTCTATTGTCACTTAAAAATACAGCTAAGTGTGGAACCTCGGTTTGCTTCCTCTTAGTCAATTACTTTTCTTGTACTCAGTACTCTGACCCCTTACTCTTATGCTAAGTTCATTGTTAGTCAATCACCTGTTTTCTTTTAGCAACCATTTTAACTGCATCTGGGCTTATTTTTATAATCTGAGGTAATGAAGTGATGAGAACTAAAATAACCTGTACTGATGTCTGCCATGTTCAGGTTACACATTAAAATCACTGTTGCTGTTTGACATGGTGATTAGAGCTTTCAGGGTGTGTGGGATGGTGTGGAAAGTTTATCTTGTAATTTCCCGAAAATGCCAATGAGCCTTAATTTTCCAAGTTAATATGATTTTCTTGTTTGTAATATTTAAAGATAAAATTTGAATAGAGTTGAAAACTACAGTTAAAAAATAAATAATTTAGTTTTTATAGCAAATGCTTTTATTTGGCCCTCTCACTATCTGTGTTTGATTTCCTTGTGTAAATTATCTTTCTGACTTTATTGAGAGAAATAGAACATATTTATTTGTTTGAGTATTTTGATGTACATGGACCACATTACATATACTACCCTTTGGCCTTTTTCACCACACATAGGATTTTTTTTAAATTATTTTTGGCTACGTTGAGTCTTCATTGCTGCGCAAGGGCTTGATCTAGTTGTGGCGAGCAGGGGATACTCTTCGTTGTGGTGCGTGGGCTTCTCATTGCAGTGGCTTCTCTTGTTGAGGAGCATGGGCTCTAGGTGTGAGGGCTTCAGTAGTTGTGGCACTCGGGCTCAGTAGTTGTGGCTCACAGGCTCTAGAGCTCAGGCTCAGTAGTTGGTGGCGCACAGGCTTAGTTGCTCCGCGGCATGTGGGATCTTCCCAGTCCAGGGCTTGAACCCACATTCCCTGCACTGACAGGCAGATTCTCAACAACTGCATCACCAGGGAAGACCCACAGATAGGATTTTTTTTAATTGTTATTACTGTGTTTATTTAGCAGGCTGAATTTGAATTTGACACGATCTTAAAATCTATCCGTTCTATGCTCCACAGGGTAAGTAACATTGACTATGTGGAAGTATGGCATTATGTTTCTATTAAACTACCTGAAGCATGAATAATGCCTTAATTCTGAGAGATCATGACTATTCATTGTTATCTTAGATTTTTACTTTTTTTTTTTGTATTTGCTTCTGATGTTTTTTAAACATCTTTATTGGAGCATAATTGCTTTACAATGGTGTTTTAATTTCTGCTTTATAAAAAGGGAATCAGCTATACTATACAAATATCTCCATATATCCTCCCTCTTGCATCTCCCTCCCTCCCACCCTCCCTATCCCACCCGTCTAGGTGGTCACAAAGCACCGAGCTGATCTGCCTGTGCTATGCGACTGCTTCTCACTAGCTATCGATTTTACATTTGGTAGTGTATATATGTACATACCACTCTCTCACTTTGTCTCAGCTTACCGTTCCCCCTCCCCGTGTCCTCAAGTCCATTCTATAGTAGGTCTGCATCTTTATTCCCATCCTGCCCCAAGGTTCTTCATGACCATTCTTTATTTTTTAGATTCCATATACATGTGTTAACATACGGTATTTGTTTTTCTCTTTCTGACTTACTTCACTCTGTATGACAGATTCTAGGTCCATCCACCTCACTACAAATACCTCAATTTCGTTTCCTTTTATGATTGAGTGTTATTCCATTGTATATATGCACCACATCTTCTTTATCTATTCATCTGTTGATGGACACTTAGGTTGCTTCCATGCCCCGGCTATTGTAAATAGAGCTGCAATGAACATTGTGGTACATGACTCTTTTTGAGTTATGGTTTTCTCAAGGTGTATACCCAGTAGTGGGATTGCTGGGTGATATGATCGTTCTATTTTTAGTATTTTAAGGGACCTCCATACCGTTCTCCATAGTGGCTGTATCAATTTACATTCCCACCAACAGTGCAAGAAGGTTCCCTCTTCTCCACACCCTCTCCAGCATTTGTTTATAGATTTTTGATGATGGCCATTCTGACTGGTGTGAGGTGATACCTCATTGTAGTTTTGATTTGCATTTCTCTAATGATTAATAATGTTGAGCATTCTTTCATGTGTTTGTTGGCAATCTGTATATCTTCTTTGGAGCAATGTATATTTAGGTCTTCTGCCCATTTTTGGACTGGTTGTTTTTTTGATATTGAGCTGCATGAGCTGCTTGTAAATTTTGGAGATTAGTCATTTGTCAGTTGCTTCATTTGCAAATATTTTCTCCTTGAGTTTTATAGTCGCTGGCCTTACGTTTAGGTCTTTAATCCATTTTCAGTTTATTTTTGTCTGTGGTGTTAGGGAGTATTCTAATTTCATTGTTTTAGGTGTAGTTGTCCACTTTTCTCAGCACCACTTATTGAAGAGGCTGTTTTTTCTCCGTTGTATATTCTTGCCTTGTTTATCAAAGACAAGGGGACCATATGTGCGCGGCTTTATCTCTGGGCTTTCTATCCTGTTCCATCGATCTGTATTTCTCTTTTTGTGCCAGTACCGTACTCTCTTGATTACTGTTGCTTTGTAGTATAGTCTGAAGTCATGGAGCCTGATTCCTCCAGCTCCGTTTTTCTTTCTCAAAATTGCTTGGCTATTTGGGGTCTTTTGTGTTTCTATACAAATTGTGCAATTTTTTGTTCTAGTTCTGTGAAAAATGCCACTGGTAGCTTGATAGGGATTGCATTGAATCTGTAGATTGCTTTGGGTAGTACAGTCATTTTCACAATGTTGATTCTTCCAATCCAAGAACATGGTATATCTCTCCATCTGTTTGTATCATCTTTAATTTCTTTCATCAGTGTCTTACAGTGTTCTGCATACAGTTCTTTGGTCTCCTTAGGTAGGTTTATTCCTAGATATTTTATTCTTTTTGTTGCAGTGGTAAGGGGGAGTGTTTCCTTAATTACTCTTTCAGATTTTTCATCATTAGTGTATAGGAATACAAGAGATTTCTGTGCATTAATTTTATATCCAGCTTCTTTACAAAATACATTGATTAGCTCTAGTAGTTTTCTGTTAGCATCTTTGGGATTCTCTATATATAGTATCATGTCATCTGCAAACTGACATTTTTACTTCTTCTTTTCCAATTTGGTTCCTTTTATTTCCTTTTCTTCTCTGATTGCTGTGCCTAAAACTTCCAAAAGTATATTGAATAATAGTAGTGAGAGTGTGCAACCTTGTCTTGTTCCTGATCTTAGTGGAAATGGTTTCAATTTTTCACCATTCAGAATGATGTTGGCTGTGGGTTTGTTATATAAGACCTTTATTATGTTGAGGTAAGTTCCGCCCATGCCTACTTTTTGAAGGGTTTTTATCATAAATGGGATTTGAATATTATCAAAAGCTTTTTCTGCATCTATTCAGATAATCATATAGTTTTTCTCCTTCAATTTGTTAATATGGTTTATCACATTGACTGATTTCATATATTGAAGAATCCTTGCATTCCTGGGGTAAACCCCACTTGATCATGGTGTATGATCCTTTTAATGTGCTGTTGGATTCTGTTTGCTAGTATTTTATTGAGGATTTTTGCATCTATGTTCATCAGTGATCTTGGTCTGTAGTTTTTTTTGTGTGTGACATCGTTGTCTGGTTTTGGTATCAGGGTGATGGTAGCCTCATAGAATGAGTTTGTGAGTGTTCTTTCCTCTGCTATATTTTGGAAGAGATTGAGAAGGATAGGTGTTAGCTCTCCTCTAAATGTTTGATAGAATTCGCCTGTGAATCCTCCTGGTCCTGGGCTTTTGTTTGCTGGAATATTTTTAATCACAGTCTCAATTGCAGTGCTTGTGATTGGTCTGTTTATATTTTCTGTTTCTTCTTGGTTCAGTCTCAGAAGGTTGTGCTTTTCTAAGAATTTGTCCATTTCTTCCAGGTTGTCCATTTTATTGGCCTAGAACTGCTTGTAGTAATCCCTTATGATCTTTTGTATTTCTGTAGTGTCAATTGTTACTTCTCCTTTTTCATTTCTCATTCTATTGATTTGAGTCTTCTCCCTTTTTTTCTTGATGAGTCTGGCTAATGGTTTATCAATTTTGTTTATCTTCTCAAAGAATCTACGTTTAGTTTTATTGATGTTAGCTGTTGTTTCCTTCATTTTATTTCATTTATTTCTGATCTGATCTTTATGATTTCTTTTCTTCTGCTATCTTTGGGGTGTTTTGGTTCTTCTTTCTCTAATTGCTTTAGGTTTAAGGTTAGGTTGTTTATGTGAGATGTTTCTTGTTTCTTAAGGTAGGATTGTATTGCTATAAACTTCCCTCTTAAAACTGCTTTTGCTGCATCCAATAGGTTTTGGGTTGTTCTGTTTTCATTGTCATCTCTTTCTAGGTATTTTTTGATTTCCTCTTTAATTTCTTCAGTGATCACTTCGTTATTAAGTAGTGTATTGTTTAGCCTCCATGTGTTTGTATTTTTTACAGATTTTTTTTCCTGTAATTGGTATCTACTCTCATAGCTTTGTGGTTGGAAAAGATAGTTGATACAATTTCAGTTTTCTAAAATTTACCAAGGCTTGATTTGTGACCCATGATATGATCTATCCTGGAGAATGTCTCATGACACTTGGGAAAAACAGTGTATTCTGTTGTTTTTCGATGGAATGTCTTATAGATATCAATTAAGTCCATTTTGTTTAATGTATCATTTAAAGCTTGTGTTTCCTTATTTATTTTCATTTTGGATGATCTGTCCATTGGTGAAAGTGGAGTGTGAAACTTCGCTACTATGATTGTGTTACTGTCAATATTCCCTTTTATGGCTGTTAGCGTTTGCCTTATATATTGAGGTGCTCCTATGTTGGATACATAAATTTTTTTTTTTTTTTTGATATGTGGGCCTCTCGCCATTGTGGCCTCTCCCGTTGCAGAGCACAGGCTCCGGATGCGCAGGCTCAGCAGCCATGGCTCACGGGCACAGCTGCTCCGTGGCACATGGGATCTTCCCGGACAGGGGCACAAACCCATGTCCCCTGCATCCGCAGGTGGACTCTCAACCACTGCGCCACCAGGGAAGCCCATAAATATTTACAATTGTTATATTTTCTTCTTGGATTGATCCCTTGATCTTTATGTAGTGTCTGTCTTTTTCTCCTGTACTAGTCTTTCTTTTATAGTCTATTTTGTCTGATATGAGAACTGCTACTCCAGCTTTCTTCTGATTTCCATTTGCATGGAATATCTTTTTCCATCCCTTCTACTTTCAGTCTGTATGTGTCCCTAGGTCTGAAGTAGGTCTCTTGTAGACAGCATATATACGAGTCTTGTTTTGGTATCCATTCAGCCAGTCTACGTCTTTTGGTTGGAGCATTTAATCCATTTACATTTAAGGTAATTATTTACATATATGTTTCTATTACCATTTTCTTAATTGTTTTGAGTTGGTTATCACAGGTCTTTTCCTTCTCTTGTGTTTCCTGCCTAGAGAAGTTCCTTTAGGATTTGTTCTAAAGGTGGTTTCGTGGTGCCAAATTCTCTTAGCTTTTGCTTGTCTGTAAAGGTTTTAATTTCTCCATCAAATCTGAATGAGGTCGTTGCTGGGTAGAATAATCTTGGTTGTAGTTTTTTTCCCTTTCATCACTTTAAATATGTCCTGCCACTCCCTTCTGGCTTGCAGAGTTTCTGCTGAAAGATAAGCTGTTACCCAGTGGGGAGTCCCATACATGTTATTTGTTGTTTTTCCCTTGCTGCTTTTAATATTTTTTCGTTGTATTTAATTTTTGATAGTTTGATTAATATGTGTCTTGGCGTGTTTCTCCTTGGATTTATCCTGTATTGACTCTCTTTGCTTACTTGATTAACTATTTCTTTTCCCATATTAGGGAACTTTTCAACTATAATCTCTTCAGATATTTTCTCAGTCCCTTTCTTTTTCTCTTCTTCTTCTGGGACCCCTATAATTCGAATGTTGGTGTGTTTAATGTTGTCCCAGAGGTCTCTGACACTGTCCTCAATTCTTTTCATTCTTTTTCCTTTATTCTGCTCTGCAGTACTTATTTCCACTATTTTATCTTCCAGGTCACTTCTCCGTTCTTCTGCCTCAGTTATTCTGCTATTGATTCCTTCTAGAGAATTTTTAATTTCATTTCTTGTGTTGCTCGTCATTGTTCATTTGCTCTTTCATTCCTCTAGGTCCTTATTAAACATTTCTTGTATTTTCTCCATTCTTTTTCCAAGATTTTGGATCATGTTTACTATCATTACTCTGAATTCTTTTTCAAGTAGACTGCCTATTTCCTTTCATTTGTTTGGTCTGGTGGGTTTTTACCTTGCTCTTTCATCTGCTGTGTATTTCTGTGTGTTGTCATTTTGCTTAACTTACTGTTTGGGGTCTCCTTTTCGCAGGCTGCACGTTCGTAATTCCCGTTTTTTTTGGTGTCTGTCCCCAGTGGCTAAGGTTGGTTCAGTGGGTTGTATAGGCTTCCTGGTGGAGGGGACTAGTGCCTGTTTTCTGGTGGGTGATGCTGGGTCTTGTCTTTCTCCTGGGCAGGTCCATGTGTGGTGGTGTGTTTTGGGGTGTCTGTGGCCTTATTATGATTTTAGGCAGCCGCTCTGCTAATGTGTGGGGTTGTGTTACTGTCTTGCAAGTTGATTGACATAGGGTGTCCAGCACTGGAGCTTGTTGGTCATTGAGTGGAGCTGGGTCTTGGCGTTGCGATGGAGACCTCTGGGAGATTTTCACTGTTTGATGTTATGTGGTGCTGGGACGTCTTTGGTGCACGAGTGTCCTGAACTCGGCTCTCCCACCTCAGCGGCCCAGGCCTGACACCTGGCCAGAGCACCAAGACCCTGTCATCTGCATGGCTCAGAATAAAAGGTTGAAAAAAAGAAAGAGAAAAATAAATAAATAAAATAAAGTAATTAAAAATAGAAAAAGATAAAAAAGTATTAAGAAAAAAAAGAAAGAAGAGAGCAACCAAACCAAAAAACAAATCCACCAGTAATAACAACCACTAAAAACTATACTAAAAAAACAAAAACAAAAAACAGACAGAACCTTAGGACAAATGGTAAAATCAAAGCTATACAGACAAAATCACACAGAGACACATACACGTACACACGCACAAAAAGACAAAAAGGGAAAAAATATATATATATCATTGCTCCCAAAGTCCACTGCCTCAATTTGGAATGAATCATTGTCTCTTCAGGTATTCCACAGATGCAGGTTTTTTTTTTTTTTTTTGATATGTGGGCCTCTCGCCATTGTGGCCTCTCCCGTTGCAGAGCACAGGCTCCGGATGCGCAGGCTCAGCAGCCATGGCTCACGGGCACAGCTGCTCCGTGGCACATGGGATCTTCCCGGACAGGGGCACAAACCCATGTCCCCTGCATCCGCAGGTGGACTCTCAACCACTGCGCCACCAGGGAAGCCCATAAATATTTACAATTGTTATATTTTCTTCTTGGATTGATCCCTTGATCTTTATGTAGTGTCTGTCTTTTTCTCCTGTACTAGTCTTTCTTTTATAGTCTATTTTGTCTGATATGAGAACTGCTACTCCAGCTTTCTTCTGATTTCCATTTGCATGGAATATCTTTTTCCATCCCTTCTACTTTCAGTCTGTATGTGTCCCTAGGTCTGAAGTAGGTCTCTTGTAGACAGCATATATACGAGTCTTGTTTTGGTATCCATTCAGCCAGTCTACGTCTTTTGGTTGGAGCATTTAATCCATTTACATTTAAGGTAATTATTTACATATATGTTTCTATTACCATTTTCTTAATTGTTTTGAGTTGGTTATCACAGGTCTTTTCCTTCTCTTGTGTTTCCTGCCTAGAGAAGTTCCTTTAGGATTTGTTCTAAAGGTGGTTTCGTGGTGCCAAATTCTCTTAGCTTTTGCTTGTCTGTAAAGGTTTTAATTTCTCCATCAAATCTGAATGAGGTCGTTGCTGGGTAGAATAATCTTGGTTGTAGTTTTTTTCCCTTTCATCACTTTAAATATGTCCTGCCACTCCCTTCTGGCTTGCAGAGTTTCTGCTGAAAGATAAGCTGTTACCCAGTGGGGAGTCCCATACATGTTATTTGTTGTTTTTCCCTTGCTGCTTTTAATATTTTTTCGTTGTATTTAATTTTTGATAGTTTGATTAATATGTGTCTTGGCGTGTTTCTCCTTGGATTTATCCTGTATTGACTCTCTTTGCTTACTTGATTAACTATTTCTTTTCCCATATTAGGGAACTTTTCAACTATAATCTCTTCAGATATTTTCTCAGTCCCTTTCTTTTTCTCTTCTTCTTCTGGGACCCCTATAATTCGAATGTTGGTGTGTTTAATGTTGTCCCAGAGGTCTCTGACACTGTCCTCAATTCTTTTCATTCTTTTTCCTTTATTCTGCTCTGCAGTACTTATTTCCACTATTTTATCTTCCAGGTCACTTCTCCGTTCTTCTGCCTCAGTTATTCTGCTATTGATTCCTTCTAGAGAATTTTTAATTTCATTTCTTGTGTTGCTCGTCATTGTTCATTTGCTCTTTCATTCCTCTAGGTCCTTATTAAACATTTCTTGTATTTTCTCCATTCTTTTTCCAAGATTTTGGATCATGTTTACTATCATTACTCTGAATTCTTTTTCAAGTAGACTGCCTATTTCCTTTCATTTGTTTGGTCTGGTGGGTTTTTACCTTGCTCTTTCATCTGCTGTGTATTTCTGTGTGTTGTCATTTTGCTTAACTTACTGTTTGGGGTCTCCTTTTCGCAGGCTGCACGTTCGTAATTCCCGTTTTTTTTGGTGTCTGTCCCCAGTGGCTAAGGTTGGTTCAGTGGGTTGTATAGGCTTCCTGGTGGAGGGGACTAGTGCCTGTTTTCTGGTGGGTGATGCTGGGTCTTGTCTTTCTCCTGGGCAGGTCCATGTGTGGTGGTGTGTTTTGGGGTGTCTGTGGCCTTATTATGATTTTAGGCAGCCGCTCTGCTAATGTGTGGGGTTGTGTTACTGTCTTGCAAGTTGATTGACATAGGGTGTCCAGCACTGGAGCTTGTTGGTCATTGAGTGGAGCTGGGTCTTGGCGTTGCGATGGAGACCTCTGGGAGATTTTCACTGTTTGATGTTATGTGGTGCTGGGACGTCTTTGGTGCACGAGTGTCCTGAACTCGGCTCTCCCACCTCAGCGGCCCAGGCCTGACACCTGGCCAGAGCACCAAGACCCTGTCATCTGCATGGCTCAGAATAAAAGGTTGAAAAAAAGAAAGAGAAAAATAAATAAATAAAATAAAGTAATTAAAAATAGAAAAAGATAAAAAAGTATTAAGAAAAAAAAGAAAGAAGAGAGCAACCAAACCAAAAAACAAATCCACCAGTAATAACAACCACTAAAAACTATACTAAAAAAACAAAAACAAAAAACAGACAGAACCTTAGGACAAATGGTAAAATCAAAGCTATACAGACAAAATCACACAGAGACACATACACGTACACACGCACAAAAAGACAAAAAGGGAAAAAATATATATATATCATTGCTCCCAAAGTCCACTGCCTCAATTTGGAATGAATCATTGTCTCTTCAGGTATTCCACAGATGCAGGTTACATCAAGTTGATTGTGGAGATTTAATCCGCTTCTCCTGAGGCTGCTGGGAGAGATTTTCCTTTCTCTTCTTTGTTTGCACAGCTCCCGGGGTTCACCTTTGGATTTGGCCCCGCCTCTGCATGTAGGTCATCTGAGGGCGTCTGTTCTTCGCTCGGACAGGACTGGGTTAAAGGAGCTGCTGATTAGGAGGCTTTGGCTCACTCAGTCTGTGGGGAGGGAGGGGCACGGAGTGCAGGGTGAAGCCTGCGGCGGCAGAGGCCGGCGTGACGTTGCACCAGCCTGAGGCGCGCCGTGCGTTCTCCTGGGGAAGTTGTCCCTGGATCACGGGACCCTGGCCATGGCAGGCTGCACAGGCTCCCCGGAAGGGGGTTGTGGATAGTGACCTGTGCTCGCACACAGGCTTCTTGGTGGCTGCAGCAGCAGCCTTGGTGTCTCATGCCCATCTCTGGGGTCTGCGCTAATAGCCGCGGCTCGCGAGCGTCTCTGGAACTCCTTTAAGCTGCGCTCTTAATCCCCTCTCCTCGCACACCAGGAAACAAAGAGGGAAGAAAAACTCTCTTGCCTCTTCGGCAGTTCTGACCTTTTTCCCAGACTCCCTCCCGGCTAGCTGTGGCACACTGGCCCCCTTCAGACTGTGTTTAGGCAGCCAACCCCAGTCCTCTCCCGGGGATCCGACCTCCGAAGCCCAAGCCTCAGCTTCGAGACCCCACCCTCCCTGGCAGGTGAGCAGACAAGCCTCTCGGACTGGTGAGTGCTGGTCAGCACCGGTCCCCTGTGAGCGAATCTCTCCGCTTTGCCCTCCGCACCCCTGTTGCTACGCTCTCCTCTGTGGCTCCGAAGCTGCTTTCCCCCCACTCAACCCCGCGTCTCCGCCAGTGAAGGCGCTTCCTAGTGTGTGGAAACCTTTCCTCTTTCACAGCTCCCTCCCACTGGTGCAGGTCCTGTCCCTGTTCTTTTGTCTCTGTTTTTTCTTTTTTCTTTTACCCTTCCCAGGTACGTGGGGAGTTTCTTGCCTTTTGGGAGGTCTGAGGTCTTCTGCCAGCGTTCAGTAGGTGTTCTGTAGGAGTTGTTCCACATGTAGATGTATTTCTGATGTCTTTGTGGGGAGGAAGGTGATATCCACGTCTTACTCCTCCACCATCTTGAAGGTCTCCTCCCACTTTTACTTTTTGAAGTAAAATATTACCCACATGTTCATAGGAGCCCTTGCATATTTGATTTGTGATTCATCAAACATGAGATTTTTCCAGAATTGTACCTGAAATCATAAACAAGAATGTGGAAGGAAAGCATTTTCTTTGTTTTTACTCTTCCACCTGAAAGCTATCACTTTTGTCTTTATTTGTAAGGATGTCAAGCTAATGCCTAAGCAAAATTATAAAACAGAAGTTAGTCTAATTCCCATAGTTTATCGATTAATGCCTGGGGGGATCTAAACCTTCTTGAAATGTATGATTTTATAATAATCCCCTTAAACTTTTTCATGGGTTTACGTGAGAGAATGTGTTTTCTCCTGCTGCTTAAAGTACCTGGGAACTGAGTGTGAAGGGAAAAGGCGACCTGGTACAGCAGGAAGGAGCAGTTTGTTTATACTTCCCAACAGCCAGCAAATATTTTCTACCTTATATATTGGCTGAAGGTATCCTTGGCAACTTGAAAAGGTGACATAGAGGTTAAAGGATAAAGATGTGTCTTGTCCAGCCTTACTCTTCTTTATATCTTAGCATAGTTACTGCAGACAATAGGTACTCAAAATCTCATAAAATATTTAAGTTGAATATAATCATCATAATCGTATATCATACATTTTATTTTAATTGCATAAGAAAGTCACCAGATAGTGTTCCTCTTGGAAGGAAAAGAAAAAAAACCACACACAAACACACACACACTAAAATGATCTTCAACTCTTAACTAAATATTTGATTTTTAAAGTTACCTTACAAATCAAATGACTTATCCTTACGACTATCTAAAAACAAGAGAAATCTGTAAAAATAGGTATAGTTAATAAAATTATAACCAATGATTTTCCAAAAAGTATGTTATATATATTTATTGTTTATAATAAATGTGTTTGAATATTACTGTTTTTTATTTAGGAATATCCACTCTAAGGGATTATCTCAGTTGATTACCACAAGTCTTAAGTATCTTCTGGTCTATCTTTCTCTGTAGTCTTTCTAGTTTACTAATTTTTTCTTAAGTTATATCTAAAATTCTGTTTATCCATCTATTATATGTTTAATTTTAGTAACTACATTTTTTATTTCTGGATACTCTATTTGGTTGTTTTTCAAATCCGTTTTACCTTTTTTGATAGTACCTTGGTTTTTTCCTCCTGTTTTTCATTCCATCCTATATGTCTTTAATGATTTTAAAGAAATTTATTGTATTTTCCATATGTGGAAATTCCATTATCAGAAGTTCTTGGTAATGAATTTGATAATGGTGTTGAATTCTCCTCTTGCTAAAAAAAAAAATTTTGGAGTGCATATAAAATCTGTGATTGGGAGTTTATCTTCAGTGGTCTTTGTTTCTGGGAATCCTTTCTGTCGGTTTGAAAGCATATTTTTCCAAAGAGGTTTTACATCTATTTCTGACTGATGCCCTGGGGTTATCAAAGGTCTGATGCCACTTTTATATGAATAACTCAATATGGGTATTCCTGGACCAGCACAAGTAATATAAGTTACAGCTTCCAAATACACATGGGGTATTCCCATTATTTTTAATTTTCTCATTATTTTTATTTTAATTTTTAAGTTGAAAAAGCAGGGAGATCTCTGTTTTTTCAATAATCCCTCGTGCCAAATCAGGCAAACTTCCTTGTTTTTTTCTATTTCTGATTGGAAGTTGTTTTTCTGACCTTTTAATGGCCCCAGATCTAAGTTGGCAGCTCATTTCAAAATCCTTGCCTGTCAGGGATGTAAGGATTAGCCTGTTGTCTCAATATGGCCATTAAAAATCTATTCCCTTGGTTTACTGAGAGTGGCTAGGACCCTGAGGTCATTAACAATGTCAGTTAATACTTTGAGTTTTACTTCCCTCTTTCGTTAGTTTACTAGATTATTATCTAGTAAAATATTAGCAGAATTTAATTCTTGTTGTAGTTATTTCTTCAGTGTTTATTTTTACTTTCTTTTGAATTCATCCTTGAAAATACTTGAATCTATAAAAACGTTTTTATGATTTAAAAAATATGTATCCTTAACTCACATACTTACCAGACAGAGATAATACAAAAGAAATTTTAGCACTCTATACCAGTAAAGTTCTAGTTTTATAAGACTGTTGACTTAAAAAACTTTAAAAAATGTTTTCTAACATCATAGATCTTCCATATGTTGTGTTACTTACTGATTTAATTCACATAGTGGGAAAAAATTATGATACAAACAAGTACTTTTTTTTCCCCATCAGTGCTTCAGCTAAGGTTTGCTCTTAGTTGGTTCCCTGCCATGTTTTCCATTTTAAGGTATTTTTAATACATCGTATATTTTAGCACTCCCCTATGAGAGCACATCAGATGTTACATGTTTCTCACATTGGTCATTTTATGGAATTTGAACTATTAGGCTATAATTGTGGTGTCTCTCAGGATCTCAGCCCTTCCTCTGTATTCAGATTTTAATACTTCTTCCTGTTACCCTCTATTCACTAGATCTCTTAATTCTTTAAAATTGACTTTCTTGAAATCCAATACTTATGTGTCACAGAACCAGATGATCCAATTTGCTTTTTTGGCAGACACCATAGAAAGCTCTGCCCATTGCACAGTTTCAACAAAAGATACTAGTACTCTCTAGACTACTCTGGTAGAAAAGGATGTAGACAGACTTGAGTTTTATCTGGGCTTTTTCATGAGATAACTTATGCCAATTCTCTGATCTCAACTTGGTCATTTTATAATAAAAGAGAATAATAGGGACATATTTATAAGGAATATTAAATTAATGGTTCCAAGGAACTTTTGAGGTACGGCTTGCTAATAAAACATAGAACTGTATTATTTCATGAAATGAAAACTAAGAATATGGGTAGTTGACTTGAAGATCTGCACTAGCACAAGCTTTGATTTCTCAATAATATTTTCCAATTTTATCTTCTACGATGAACGCAATACTTCCTTTGAAATTATTAGCAATTAGCAATTTTGAATGTAGAGTAGGAATAGTGTGGTAAATAACTGATCAAAAGGTGAGAATGTATAAAGAAGAATTAAAATAGAGGTCAAATGCTGCTGTGTTATCAACTTGCCCTGCAGGCCCAGTTGTGAAACTTTTGTTCCAACTGGGTGGCCTTAGCCCAGTCCCTGAACTTCATTTCCTCATAGATAATGTGGGGCCAGTAATGTTCCTTACTTCACATCCAGGGTTGCTGTGAAGAAGAATTCAGTATCAAAGTCACAAAAGCCATTTCACAAACTGTAAAGGCAGTCATAATCTATGAACTCAGATAGTTCTTAGAGTTAAAAAAAAAAAAAAGTCAAAGATTAAGAGGATATGCGTGTGAAGCTACTGAGATTGGAAAGATGGCAGTTGTGAAGCAGAATGTCAGAAATATTAAAACTAGGAAATTAAAAATGATCACAAAATAGTAAGATTATTTTTGGTAGCAAGAGAGATCCTAAACTGTAAAAACAAAAGGAATTAAAATAGAAAAAATAATTTATTGAAATGTCCCAGGATGCTACTAATATGAAATTGATTAATTATGTCTGAATTTCTCAGTGATTTTTTATATGAATCTGAAGTTAAGAATTGAAGTTACAAAATTATGATTATAAAATGTACAGATAGACACACTCAAAATAATAATGTAATTTTGTCATACATGTTTGTAGTACAGAGACTTGTACAAATTTAATGAAAATTATCCTTAAAAATGAAAACGCTAATAATTTTTACTTTATCTTTTAGCATACGGAGGCATCAAGAAAGAAGAGCAATTTTGACTCCCATTTTAACAGATTTTTCTGTCCGAATAACTGGAGCACCTGCCATCATTTTCACCAAAGTAATTTCTCCAGAAAATATGCACACTGAGGTTAGAAATTAATTTAGCTTTTATTTTAGTCTAAATGATGGAGCAGCTTTTCTTGTGTGTTAGGAGTTTTCATAGTTTCCGTGCATAGGATATCAAATTAGCTTATTATTAATAAGTTATTATTGTAGCTAATAATTATTAAGCACTTTATAGTACTATTTAGGTATTGCTTTTCATGTAATAACTCATTTAATCCTTATAATAATCCTATTAACTTCTCCTACTGTCCTCGTTTTGTAGATGAGGAAACTGAAGCATAAAGAGTTAACTTGTCTAAATATTCACAAATAGTAAGAAGCAGAACATGGTGTGAACCTAACTGGTCTGGCTCCTGGCCATACACTCCTGACCTCTACGGCCTCTTTCTAATGAAAGCAACAATAATATTGACAGATCACTTAGGGTTCTCACATGGATTACCTTACAAAGAGAGTTCTACATGAATTAACTTATTTACTCTTCACAGAATCCATATGAGGTAGATATTATTAGTATACATATTTTATAGATGAGGAAACTGAGATCAAAAGAAATTAAGTAACTTGACCAATCTTACTTGCCAGTTACTAACAGATCCAAGTTTGAAGTCTAATCACTATGGTATACTGCCTCCATGACTAGAATAGAAATGTAATAATAATGTGATCCATCATAACTTTAAAAATATTCTTCATAAAAGTTTGTTATGCTAAAAACTTTATAAACTTTTTGATCATTCACAGAGTTATAGGCAGTTGTTATAAAAAGTTCAGAAAAATTAGGCACAGATTAAATATATTATTAATCTAAGGTGATAAAAGTTTACATCATTCTTTGAGTTTTTAAAAAGCAATATTTTGGGGCTTCCCTGGTGGCGCAGTGGTTAAGGTGTAATCCTGAGAGACTCACATGGTGTTGCACAAGTATGTTTTGTGACAGGCAATAAAATCTTGATAATTCTTAAGTCCAAAGGACTTGCTCCTGATCTTCCTGAGGATCTCTATCATTTAATTAAGAAAGCTGTTGCTGTTCGAAAGCATCTCGAGAGAAAGAAAGGATAAAGATGCCAAATTCTGTCTGATTCTGATTGAGAGCCGTATTCACCAGTTGGCTCGATATTACAAGACCAAACGAGTCCTCCCCTACAACTGGAAATACGAGTCATCCACAGCCTCTGCCCTGGTTTCATAAATTTGTCTGTTGTACTCAAGCAATAAAATCATTGTTTAACTAGCAAAAAAAAAAAATGCAAGGGACGCGAGTTGGATCCCTGGTCCAGGAAGATCCCACATGCCGTGGAGCAACTAAGCCTGTGTGCCACATCTACTGAGCCTGCGCGCCACAACTACTGCAGCCCGTGCATCTAGAGCCCGTGCTCCACAACAAGAGAAGCCACCATAATGAAGAGCAGCCCCCGCTTACCACAACTAGAGAAAGCCCACACGCAGCAACGAAGACCCAATACAGCCAAAAATAAAAATAAATAAATAAATTTATATAAAAAACAAAAAAAATATTTTGTATGTGTTATCTTATTTGATGTTTATAATTGCCCTATAGGGAAAGTTAGGTTAGGCAGGATATCTTTATATCTACAAAAGGTGTATAAAAATTAAGTCTACTTATATCTTTCAGTTACTAAGTAACACAATTGGTTGAAAATACACAAATATATTCCCTTCATCATTACTTGAGGAATAAAATAAGAATTCTAACTATAATGAGTAAACTTTGGAAACTTTTTTGGGGGAAAGTTTATTTAACCAGAAAAAGGGGATCATTTCCGACATGCTGTTCTTTATGGCTTTATTAAAAGCTGCTCTAAGCTGTGTAGTTTGTATTTGGACCCATCATAAGTCTCCTTAAATCCATTCTCTTGGATGACACTATTAAGGAGAAGGTTTGTTGGACATTTCCAAGCATTTGAACATTGTCCACATGCACTTCATGACAAGAGGCAGGGCTTCTGCTTATTAAGTGAAACTTCTGGATTGTTTTTCATTTCTGTTTTCCTTCCCTGAATGGTTTTCCAGCAGTGAATGTTCAAATGACTCAGTTATGCAGCACAACACCAGTTAAGTAGTGGACAGCTACCTAATGCTGCCAAGATTTTAGCAGTTTAAAGAAGTGAAATTAATTAGTCTAGCTACCTTTGACTTCAGCACTCCATTTTGTTATAAATCATTTGGAGTGTATCCTTTGGAGAATACTCAGACCATACCACTTGTGACTGTAATTGCTGTCTATAGTTGCTTATTTACATCTGTCTGCCCACCTAGATTGTAACCTTCTCAAGAGCAGATTGCCGTTCAAGGCCAGCCTCACTCTCTCTTTTTTTTTTTTTTTTGCGGTACGCGGGCCTCTCACTGTTGTGGCCTCTCCCGTTGCGGAGCACAGGCTCCGGACGCGCAGGCTCAGCGGCCATGGCTCACGGGCCCAGCCGCTGCGGCATGTGGGATCATCCCGGACCGGGTCACGAACCCGTGTCCCCTGCATCGGCAGGCAGACTCTCAACCACTGCGCCACCAGGGAAGCCCTCACTCTCTGATTTATTCCTAGCACTCTAGTATGCTGCATGGTACTTGGGAGATGCTCACTAAATATTGGTCCGTCTGAGTGGGTGAACAAGATTATGCTAAAGAATTGCATCATTGCCTACATATTGAAACAATGATAGTAGTTTGACGTATGAAAAGCCAAATGTATATGAAATGGTGAAAAATTCTTACTGTTAGTGTGTTTCCCTGTAACTAGCACATGGCCTGGTGCACAGCAGGCCCTCATAAATGTTTATTAAATTAATCCATTAAACTGTTGAGTGACCGTGCTCACCATTTCTGCTATTCTCATTAACATGTGAACTCAAGTCCCAGGAGAATTCATCAACATCGTAAAGGTCTAATAAGTAAGAATGATAAATGATCATCTAATGGCTATCATGTTTCTTTATCTCTATTCAACCTTTTTTTCCTTCAGGAGATTTTAGTGTGTGGCCACTCCTTGGAAGTGAATATAACCACAAACCTGGACTTCTTCCTAAGTGTGGCTCAAGTTCAACTCTTACATCAGTTAATAGTAGCAAATATGACTGGAGTGGAACCATCAAGCAAAGCCACAGAGGTAACTATTACCTGATTCTGATTAGGCTTACTGCATTTGTGCCAACTTTACATTGATAATAGGAAAACAAAAATTAAATGCTTTCTGCTAGTTATTCTATATTTAATTTTATTCATAATATGGGCATAAATCATTTTCGATTGGTGTTCTTTATTTTTGAAATTTGTTTGGTCTCTTTCCCTGTAATTTATCATGCACCTTCACAAAATTGCTGTGGCCCAGCCCCAGAAAAGCCTCTGTTAAAAACATGATTTTATTGCCCTGCTGCAGTTTTTAAAGTGCAGTGCACAAAACCTGGTGTAGCTTTCACTTACTCAGATACATTACAGGGACAGGGCCTCTTTTGGAAGTGAACTTTGTGAGAGTACTGTGGGAATATCTTCAATAAATAACTTCTAAAGCATTCGTTTCCCATGCTCAGTGAAGAATGGACACAATCAAAAAACTTGAATGCCTGCCTAGAATTTTAATTTTGATCCAGTGTTCATTGGAAGCCTACATTGTAACCACAAAGCATGTCAGCATGAAACAAAGAAAGCTGCTTGTTAGATGCTTCTCAAAATATTTTTTCTTTGCTTTTTGTTTCCGTACTTCTATAATCATATCTGTACTTAGAATAAATCTTTTATAAAATCTCTAGTGAAGAAACTGTTTATCTTTGAAAAAGGCATTGCTTATATTTTTGTCATGAGTTATGCAGAAGGCTCTAAGTGCTACTAAGGAGGAAGGGAAGGAGGAGGTGTTCACTGATAGCCACTTGATGCTAAGCAAGCGTGCCAGGTACTTTTATGTAAGTTATTAACTCATATATCTTCAAGCATGTTATTACAACCACACTGTGAGGTACATGTGAACATTATCACCATTTTACAGATTATGATATTGTGACTCAGAGGCAATAAGTGATCTGTCTGAGATCATACACACATAACTAAAAAATGGTGGATCTGAGGTTTTAATTTAAGTCTTTCAAATCAGTGCTTTTTTCATTCTGCCATGGTTGCGGTACTATAATTGTTACATTAGTCTGAATCACCTTTATTTTTTCAATTATTTAAAAATGATAAAGCTTTTAACTTTCATAAAGAAAAATTCTCTAACTATATCATCTTTTACCACCCATTTGTTTGCTCAGTATCTTTTCTAAAAGGACTATAAAGCTGTATACTCTTCAAAATATTGACTTTTTCCCCAATGTATTTTAGACAATCCGTAAGAATATAAATATATGATATGAAAATAAGCAGAGCAAAAATATTTCCCCATGGCATTTTCAATGAAGTCCTTGAAGCAAGTTGGGTTGGAAACAAATTCCTATATTATTTGTGCCAATATTATGAATCTATCATGTCAGTGAAATCTAACTCACGGATTTCTTTTTTATTTATTTCTTTTTTTTTTACATCTTTATTAGAGTATAATTGCTTTACAATGGTGTGTTAGTTTCTGCTTTACAACAAAGTGAATCAGCTGTATATACACATATATCCCCATATCTCCTCCCTCTCACGTCGCCCTCCCCCCGCCCCAGGTGGTCACAAAGCACCGAGCTGATCTCCCTGTGCTATGTGGCTGCTTCCCACTAGCTACCTATTTTACATTTGGTAGTGTACATATGTCCATGCCACTCTCTCTCACTTTGTCCAGCTTACCCTTCCCCCTCCCCATGTCCTCAAGTCCACTCTACATCTGCGTCTTTATTCCTGTACTACCCCTAGGTTCTTCAGAACCTTTTTTTTCCCTTTTTTTTTAGATTCCATATATATGTGTTAGCATATGGTATTTGTTTTTCTCTTTCTGACTTACTTTACTCTGTATGACAGACTCTGTGTCCATCCACCTCACTACAAATAACTCAATTTCGTTTCTTTTTATGCCTGAGTAATATTCCATTGTATATATGTGCCACATCTTCTTTATCCATTCATCTGTTGATGGACACTTAGGTTGCTTCCATGTCCTGGCTATTGTAAATAGAGCTGCAGTGAACATTGTGGTACATGGCGCTTTTTGAATTATGGTTTTCTCAGGGTGTATGCCCAGTAATGGGATTGCTGGGTCATATGGTAGTTCTATTTTTAGTTTTTTAAGGAACTTCCATACTGTTCTCCATAGTGGCTGTATCATTTACATTCCCATCAACAGTGCAAGAGGGTTCCCTTTTCTCCACACCCTCTCCAGCATTTATTGTTTTTAGATTTTTTGATGATGGCCATTCTAACTGGTATAACTCACAGATTTCTGATGTGTTTTAGGAATTTATAGAACTTAGCAAGTTGATTGCTATTTACCTACCTGCTTCTAATGCCTTTTAGTAGGGTCTGATTTGAGTAAATAAGGCACACTCAGAGTTAGATTTCTAACAACTCCCACCTGAATGTCAAGTCATTCCTCACAGTTCCATAAATGAGCTAGGATTGTTTTCGTTGTTTTAAAAATGTGTCTGTGGTCCTTATTCCTTCTTGGAGATGATACTAAAAGTACAGACAATATACTGAAATACAGTAGAGACAGTACACTGAAGAATGATTAAGATGGCAAATTTTATTTTATGTGTTCTACCACAACTGAAAAAAAAAGTGCAGACTCTCTGAAGACAATTTGGTCCTATCCCCAGCCTCAGTGGGGTATGTCTGTGAAATTTCAATATTAAAAAAAAAGACTTTCTGTGAACTAGAAGAATGTTTTTCTATTCATAAATGAGTAGCACAACTCATATCTGATAGTCTAAGAATATAAAGATATTGTAAGAATTGGTATAATTTCTTCCTTAAATATTTGATAGAATTCACCAGTGACCCATCTAGGCCTGATGCTTTCTGTTTTGGAAGATTATTAATTATTGATTCAATTTCTTTAATATATGTAGGCCTATTCAAATCCTCTTATTTCTTCTTATGTGAGTTTTGTTAGATTCTGTCTTTCAAGGAATTGGTTCATTTTCCTGAAATGGTTATCAAATTTGTGAGCTTGGTCATAGTATTCCTTTATTATTCTTTTAATTTCCATAGAATCTGTAGTCATGTCCCCTCTTTCATTTCTGATGTTAGTAATTTGATTCCTCTCTTTTGGATTTTTGTTTGTTTGCTTGTTTTTTGGTTTCTTGTTTTTATTTTTTTTGTTAGCCTGGCTAGAAGCTTATTAATATTATTGATCTTTTTAAGGAATCAACTTTTGGTTTTATTTGCTTTATTGGATTTTCTGTTTTCAATTTCATTGATTTCTGCTCTAATCATTTCTTTTTTCCTGCTTACTTTTGATGGCGTTAATATTTTCAAACAGTTTTTCACAAGGTTTTTTTGAAACATTAATTCTAAAAATTATTCAAGAACATGAAAAGGAGATTTTTGTTAGTAGAGGAAGCATATCTACACTGTTAACAAAGGGGAAGAAAGATGGACAGATATTTGGAAATTGAAGTGAAAACAGTGAAACAGTCTAAGGATTATTACTGGAACCAACATTTAATATTAATTTTAATTATATAGACAACTAACACATAATAAAACTTTCAAGTATATAGCTAAAAGAGAAGCACTTCTGGCAATAAAATGACCATCTGATGGTTTAAGCAAACTGCCTTCCATGTTGATTAAAACTTTTCCAATATTTTTGCTCTAAAAATGTACTCATTGCTTAGTGATCAAGCAGCCTGTATTTGTACACTTTGGTTTTCAGTGTTTCCGTCAAGTGTTAGGACTTCCATGATTGCTGGTTCCCAGAATATTCAATTCTTCATTTTAAATTAACCTTTTTTTTGTCTCTATACATATTATGATAGGCTGAGAAAGTACATGAGAAAAAACATTTAGTATTCAAAAAGCCAAAATTAATTCTATATTACAAAGTACATGTCCTTCTATATTTTATTCTATAGTTCATGTCTTTATGATAACATCTGTCTCTATAGTACTAGTACAACAGGAATGTTATTTGGGTTTCTTACATTCTAGTTCCCTGCCATTTACATGAGGTGGGAGTTAACCTCCTAGATAACTTCATAGTCAAATCTAAATGTACAATTCTAATTTTTCTCCAAAAATAGAGCTCTACTACTCATCCTTGGTTTCTTTCCCAATGTTTAGCAGGGCAAAATTGGTTTACTCTTTAGAAGATTCTTTACCTTCTTATAAAGTGCTCTAGTCCCATAAAGGCCCCATTAGATAAAAGTGGTTGTTAGTAATATAATCATAACATTCATGCAAGAAGAATTAACAAGGGAGGTAGTTCAGTTACATGTACCACTAAATGTCAGGAAACTTTTTAAAGAGAACATGACTAAATGAAGAGTTAAAGTATTTTAATTTGTGCAAGTCTGTTTATGGGCTAATAATGCAGCCCATTTTTTTATGATATCAAAAAGAAACTAAATATCATTTTAAGTATTCCTAAAGCTATTGGCATGCAGGACATTATAAGGAGTTGTTAAAAAATAAAACAAAAATTTCTACTTTTTTAACATTTTATTCCAGTTGCAGTCACCCCCAAAACAAAAATACACCATAAAAAAAGATAATTTGTATAGAATGATTATAATTTGTATCAGAGTGATTTAAACTGAGATGAAAGCTGAGTAACCTATCTGAACTCTATAAAATTATAAACAGTATAGATAAGATACTAAAACTAGCCTGTTTACTTGAAATGCTTAATTTTTTTAATAATGCAATGTTACTTTTATCGAAGTGGTGCATGAATTTTAACAACCAAATGTTGCTAAACTAAATATATCAGAATAGTGTCAGTACACTGACATCCCCACCTCATCCTGCTTAGCCATTTTTAACTCTGTAAGCCTTGTCTTCTAGTATTTATCCCATCTTTCTGAATAAAATGAATAGACTACCATCTCTTGATTTACTCATTTTAGTATTACCTATTCACTTGCTGTTTACTGTAGATGAAGATTCTGTCCCTTTTACACTTCTCTTCCACTCTTACATTTTCCCAGTATTCTTATATCATGTTTTTAAAGTCAGTATGAATTGTTTTCATTATAAAGACTATGTAAATATTGTTCATTGCTTAGTGAAGTAATATGATGTGATTATATTTCCTCTCTTTATAGTCTTCTGTTTTTCTTAAAGTTAATCATTGCCACATTCTTTTTATTTGCTCAGTTTTTTTGTTTTTGTTTTTTTTAAATCTCTACCTCTTCTCTCATTCTCTCCAACCCACCCCAAACCCTCACCAGTAACTCTACATAATGCCTGGCAATTTAATTTTTCACACTTTGAAACTTATAAAATAATGTCAACTCTGTTTTTACCCTTGGAAGCATTTTTCGTGAAGTCTTCATTTTGCCTTTTCCTTTCTGGACCAGTAGTTCTCTAGACCTGCTACACACTTGACACAACTGAGCCAGATGAGAGTAGGTTGTGATTTTTGAGGTTAATGGTAGAGTGTTGGGAAATTATAGGGTATCAAGTAAGTAATGTTTTTCCTATGAATATAAGTTAGTAAAACCGCCAATATCTTTATCCCACCATTCTAAAATATTAGGTATTTTGAGTTCCTATATAGAAACAGTATAATAGTATAGAAAAACATTGTAATAGAACTTATTATACATGCCTAATATAGTTTACATCGGTGTTTTTACAATTTGCTATAAAATAGGATATAATATATAAGTTGGACTTTTTTGAGCTATGATTAAGTATATGCCCTAGGAGCGGTGGCGAAGGTTGTTTTTGGTAGTAGTATTATTTTAGCTTGGAAAGTATCTCCTTTGGAGTTGTGCTTCATTTTAGGAATGGAAATTCTTGTTTTTTTGTCAATGGTGAAAAATTCTTACAAGGCATACTTGACCAACCTAAGGATTGCTAGGAGTCGTTGGAACTAGGAACTTAAGAGTAAAGAAGAGGGGGGACTTCCCTGGTGGTCCAGTGGCTACGACTCCATGCTCCCAATGCAGGGGGCCTGGGTTCAATCCCTGGTCAGGGAACTAGATCCCACATGCATGCCGCAACTAAAGAGGCCACATGCCGCAGCGAAGATCCCGCATGCCACAACCAAGACCTGGCGCAGCCTAACTAACTAAATAAATAAATATTTTTTAAAAAAGAGTAAAGAAGAGGGGAAGGGACTTTGAGTGGTGGTGTAGAAGCAGATGTTTTCTGGAGTAGAACTTTAGGCAAGATGAGCAAAATAGAGGCTAATATACCTTGAGAACACATGTGAGTGGAGGTAGGGTTTGAAAGCAGGAAATAAGACTGGTTCGGGAGAGGATGTAGATGTTCTGGTCTATCTCAGTGCTTTCTATCTTGAGGTGGACATGAGTGGGAGAGGCCATTTCAGAGGTTACCTATTTCTGTAACCTCTGTAACCTTTCTCCTTTAGAAAAGGAGATAGGAATATTGGATAACATGCATGTAGTGACTTGCCATCAGTGTTACTATGCTGAGTATTTGTTTCCCTTCAGAGGCACCTGGATTGACTACTTGTAACCAGGCAATAAACCCAGGCTCCAATAAAATGTGGATTCAAGCAGAGCCTTAAGTGGACAAGAGGGCCTCTGAGGAAATACCTTGAATTTCTTAAAATGTAGACCTGGAAAAGATATTAAGTATTTTACTACCTGTTCTCTCCAAGGGAAGGACTTCTTAGGTACATTGAGCTATCACACCTGTCTCAGTTTTAGTTAGGCCTTGTAAATGTTAAAAATAGTGTAATTTTCTCCTGATAAGCTTACACTTAGAGAGAAACATGCCATAGTTACTTCAAGGTAGATGCTAAACATCAAGAAAACAAGACAAATTTTAATTTTCCAGCCACACTAATATTTATCCCATATATTGGGTTGGCCAAAAAGTTCGTTTGGATTTTTCTGTAACATCTTAGGAGAAAGCCCGAATGAGCTTTTTGGCCAACCCAATAGATTTCTTGACCAGAAATCCAGTGAATACAGTAAGTTTTCCTAAGGCACTATTAAACTGTCTGTCCTAGTCTTTTTCAGCAGTATTCAGTGAGGGCTTACTCTATACCAGATATACTGGCTACAGACTGATAGAGGTATGAAAAATAAACATACTGTGGTCCCTGCACTCTAGGATTTTATAATATGGTTGAAAAATACAACATAGACAAATGGATTTACAACTAAGAACTCAGAGCAGTAAACAAAAAGTGTCAAATAAGCTCTATGGAAAATTAGTGCTATAACAAGTATTCAGAATAAGAAGAGAAGACTTTAGGCTAGGTGGTCAGAGATCTAGCTTCATGGAGAAATTGGGGTTGAATAGGCAGAGAACAGTAACCTGCTTTCTTCACTCAGTAAATATTGAACCCTTTCTATGTGTCAAAAACTACTATGGGGCTTCCCTGGTGGCGCGGTGGTTGAGAGTCCGCCTGCTGATGCAGGGGACGCAGGTTCGTGCTCCGGTCCGGGAGGATCCCACATGCCGCGGAGCAGCTGGGCCTGTGAACCATGGCCGCTGGGCCTGCGCGTCCGGAGCCTGTGCTCCGCAACGGGAGAGGCCACAACATCCCAAAAAAAAAAAAAAAAAAAAAAACCTACTATGGATACTAGGGTGACAGCATTAAACAAAGGAGGTGAAGTTTCTGATTTCATATTCTAGTGCTCATATATTCAGTGATATGAAGATTGACACTAATAAACAAATAATTAGATCTAGATCAATGTATATATTGATATCTATATAGCTAGTAATACATGACTATATATATGTATATACATACATACATATATACATACATACATACACATATACACACACATCCATGCACATAACTAGTTGCATTCAGCACTTTCTGTTTGCCAAAAGTTATTCATGTGGTTACATCTAGCTCTAAGGGAGGCTGGAAATGTGGTCTTTCTAATACAAGGCCATATGCCGTGCTAAAAATTATTTTACCATGAAAAAAGGGGATAATGAATATTGGGGTACAATTGCCAGCCTCAGCAACAGAGGCTTCAAGGTCACCTGGTAGTCAAAGATAGGATATTCCTTAGAAAGCAGCTTTGGCTCTCTTCAATACTTTGAACATATCCTAAAGTTCTATGCCATATAACATGGCAGAAATAATGTTATCTTGCAAATTGTTCAGTGCTGATATAGGGACAAATATTGTCTTTGCCCAGTGTTTCTTACTCTTTTCATCTGCTAATAGGACTCCCCTTCCTTTGGCTAAACAACATGCTCTTACTTTATGCAGTTTTGATAAAGAGTCCCATTACAGGGTAGACATGAAACACAGGTCTGACTATTTTTTTTAATTAATTAATTAATTTTTATTTTTGGCTGTGTTGGGTCTTTGCTGTGCGCAGGCTTTCTCTAGTTACGGTGAGCGGGGGCTGCTCTCCCTTGCAGTGTGCGGGCTTCTCACTGCAGTAGCTTCTCTTGTTGTGGAGCACGGGTTCTAGGCATGTGGGCTTCAGTAGTTGTGGCACACAGGCTCAGGAGCTATGGCTTGCAGGCTCTAGAGCGCAGGCTCAGTAGTTGTGGTGCATGGCCTTACTTGCTCCGCGGCGTGTGGGATGTTCCCGGACAAAGGCTCGAACCCATGTCTCCTGCATTGGCAGGTGGATTCTAAACCCCTGTGCCACCAGGGAAGTCTCCTGACTGATTATTGTATCAATCCCCTTTGCCCAGTTATTGGTCCAGATATGGGCACACTACTCAGGCAAGTGCAGTGTTTCATATGAAAACATTGGGAAGAATAAGCCTTCTCTGCTAGGAATCATTAAGTTCAGATGTAGTCATATTGGAGCTTTCTTTGACCATTGTCTCACTCTTCTCTTTCACTACTATCTCATGAAGGAAATCTGTGTCCAAAGAGAGGAGTTGAACTCACAGAAATAAGCAAAGCTGAAAGAAAGAGAAAGTCTTCGACATCATCTGACTCCCTTGACACAGTTCTAGTCAATGAGATATAAAGAGAAATGTTCTACAGATTTCTAGGAAAGTCTCTATGTTCTTTTTCCTCCTTCTCGGAATAACAACAGTGGAAGTGACTAGCCACTTGGTACCATGTGATGACAAACATGAGGACAAGAGCCATTCACTAAGAGTAGCAAAGTGGGTAGATAAAGTGATCCTGAGATGTGAGTGATATCATGAAGCCACTGCAACCAGCCCTGGACTTTAGGAAAATAAACGTAAGTTGTTAAGCCACTAGTATTTGGCTTTCTGTTACATGAGGTCAAACACAATCCTAACTGATACAGACAGTGTTGCAGTATTCTGAGGTGGAGATGATAAAACCCAGGGAAAGTACTGAGCACAGAATAGAATTTGATGCTGAATAAATGCTCACAGTATGAATTAATAAATGAATTCCTTAATTCATAGGAAGTCCTATTTCTGTGCATAGAAATAAAAAAATAAGATGTATGCCACATACATATCAAAAGAACTGGAAGAAATTGATGATTAGCTATATGTTTGATGGAGACAGGTTGGGTACATATTGTGAAAGGCTTTGAATACTAGGCTGAAATGTTTTAAGTAGTAGTAGGCAGTAGAGAGTAGATGAAGTTAGTTGAGCTAGAGAATGACTTCAACAGGTGTGCTTTGAAGCTCAGATCCATTTTAGACTGAACTAATCAACTGTATTAACACACTAATAGTTGATGTGTGATCTTCAGATGTGAATATTATCGTTACATTTTCTTCTATTCTAACATCATAGAATATGTTATATTCTTTCACAGTATCAGTTTATTTCAGTTAGGATTTGAAATTGCTGTAGCATATAGTATCACCTATTGTTTCTAGAAGCTACAACTCTTAAAAAAAAAAACACTTTTTATTTCTTTATTTTCATTTCTTTATTTTTTTCTAGCATAACTCCATACTTTAATCAGATTTCCTAGTTTTTACCCTAATGCCATTTTTTTGTGTTTGGTATACAGTTCTTTTATCTCCTTGGGTAGGTTTATTCCTAGGTATTTTATTCTTTTTCTTGCAATGGTATATGGGAGTGTTTCCTTAATTTCACTTTCAGATTTTTCATCATTAGTGTATAGGAATGCAAGAGATTCCTACGCATTAATTTTATATCTCACTACTTTACCAAATTTATTGATTAGCTCTAGTAGTTTTCTGGTAGCATCTTTAGGATTGTCTATGTATATTATCATGTCATCTGCAAACTGTGACAATTTTACTTGTCCTTCTCCAATTTGGATTCCTTTTATTTCTTTTTCTTCTCTGATTGCTGTGGCTAAAACTTCCAAAGCAATGTTGAATAATAGCGCTGAGAGTGGGCAACCTTGTCTTTTTCCTGATCTTAGTGGAAATGGTTTCAGCTTTTCACCATTGAGGACGATGTTGGCTGTGGGTTTATCATATATGGCCTTTATTATGTTGAGGTAAGTTCCCTCTGTGCCTACTTTCTGGAGGGTTTTTATAATAAATGGGTGCTGAATTTTGTCAAAAGCTTTTTCTGCATTTATTGAGATGATCATACGGGTTTTCTTCTTCAGTTTGTTAATGTGATGTATCACATTGATTGATTTGCGTATATTGAAGGATCCTTGCATTCCTGGGATAAACTCCACTTGATCATGGTGTATGATCCTTTGAATGTGCTGTTGGATTCTCTTTGCTGGTATTTTGTTGAGGACTTTTGCATCTATGTTCATCAGTGATATTGGTCTGTAGTTTTCTTTCTTTGTGACATCTTTTCTGGTTTTGGTATCAGGGTGATGGTGACCTCATGGAATGAGTTTGGTAGTATTCCTCCCTCTGCTATAGTTTGGAAGAGTTTGACAGGGATAGGTGTTAGCTCTTCTGTAAATGTCTGATAGAATTCGCCTGTGAAGGCGTCTGGTCCTGGGCTTTTGTTTGTTGGAAGATTTTAAATCAGAGTTTCTATTTCAGTGCTTGTGATTGGTCTGTTTATATTTTCTGTTTCTTCCTGGTTCAGTCTCGGAAGATTGTGGTTTTCTAAGAATTTGTCCATTACTTCCAGGTTATCCCTTTTTTTGGCATATAGTTGCTTGTAGTGATCTTTCGTGATCCTTTGTATTTCTGCAGTGTCAGTTGTTATTTCTCTTTTTCATTTCTCATTCTATTGATTTGAGTCTCCTCCCTTTTTTTCTTGATATGCCTGTCTAGTGGTTTTTCAATTTTGTTTACCTTCTCAAAGAACCAGGTTTTAGTTTTATTGATATTTGCTATAGTTTCCTTCATTTCTTTTTCATTTATTTCTGATCTGAACTTTATGATTTCTTTCCTTCTGCTAACCATGGGGTGTTTTTGTTCTTCTTTCTCTTATTGCTTTAGGTGTAAGGTTAGGTTGTTTATTTGAGATGTTTCTTGTTTCTTAAGGTAGGATTGTATTGCTATAAACTTCCCTCTTAGAACTGCTTTTGCTGCATCCCATAAGTTTCAGGCCATCCTGTTTTCATTGTCATTTGTTTCTAGGTATTTTTTGATTTCCTCTTTGATTTCTTCAGTGATCTCTTGGTTATTAAGTAGTGTGTTGTTTAGCCTCCATGTGTTTGTATTTTTTACAGATTTTTCCCTGTAATTGATATCTAATCTCATAGTGTTGTGGTTGGAAGAGATACTTGATATGATTTCAGTTTTCTTAAATTTACCAACCTTGATTTGTGACCCAAGATACGATCTATCCCGGGGAATGTTCCATGAGCACTTGAGAAGAAAGTGTATTCTGTTGTTTTTGGATAGGATGTCTTATGAATTATATGAATTAAGTCCATTTTGTTTAATGTATCATTTAAAGCTTATATTTCCTTATTTCTTTTCATTTTGGGTGATCTGTCCATTGGTGAAAGTGGGGTGTTAAAGTCCCCTACTATGAATCTGTTACTGTCGATTTCCTGTTTATGGCTGTTAGCATTTGCCTTGTGTATTGAGGTCCTCCTATGTTGGGTGCATAAATATTTACAATTGTTATATCTTCTTCTTGGATTGATCCCTCGATCATTATGTAGTGTCCTTCGTTGTCTCTTGTAATAGTCTTTCTTTTAAAGTCTATTTTGTCTGATATGAGAATTGCTACTCCAGCTTTCTTTTGGTTTGTATTTGCATGGAATATCTTTTTCCATCCCCTCACTTTCAGTCTGTATGTGTCCCTAGGTCTGAAGTGGGTCTCTTGTAGACAGCATATTTATGGGTCTTGTTTTTGTATCCATTCAGCCAGTCTGTGTCTTTTGGTTGGAGCATTTAATCCATTTACATTTAAGGTAGTTGTCGATATGTGTGTTCCTCTTACCATGTTCTTAATTATTTTGGGCTTGCTATTGTAGGTCTTTTCCTTCTCTTGTGTTTCCTGCCTAGAGAAGTTCCTTTAGCATTTGTTGTAAAGCTGGTTTGGTGGTGCTGGATTCTCTTAGCTTTTGCTTGTCTGTAAAGGTTTTAATTTCTCCATTGAATCTGAATGAGATCCTTGCTGGGTAGAGTAATCTTGGTTGTAGCTTTTTCCCTTTCATCACTTTAAATGTGTCCTGCCACTCCCTTCTCGCTTGCAGAGTTTCTGCTGAGAGATCAGCTGTTAACCTTATGGGGATTCCCTTCTGTGTTATTTGTTGTTTTTCCCTTGCTGTTTTTAATATGTTTTCTTTGTATTTAATTTTTGATAGTTTGATTAATATGTGTCTTGGCGTGTTTCTCTTCGGATTTATCCTGTATGGGACTCTCTGAGCTTCCTGGACTTGATTAACTATTTCCTTTCCAATATTAGGGAAGTTTTCAACTATAATCTCTTCAAATATGTTCTCAGTCCCTTTCTTTTTCTCTTCTTCTTTTGGGACTCCTAGAATTCGAATGTTGGTGTGTTTAATGTTGTCCCAGAGGTCTCTGAGACTGTCTCAATTCTTTTCATTCTTTTTTCTTTATTCTGCTCTACAGTAGTTATTTCCACTATTTTATCTTTCAGGTCACTTATCCGTTCTTCTGCCTCAGTTATTCTGCTATTGATTCCTTCTAGAGAATTTTTAATTTCATTTATTGAGAGCACACTTTTTAAACTGATGAAATAGAAGGGTGAGAGGGCTAAGATTGCCCTGAGTTATGTTCATTTGGCTGCAGTAATTACTCTGTTATTCCTGAATAGCAAGTAATCATCTTATTAAGCCTACTTACAGAGGTAGTGTACGTAGGAGTAACATGCTCATTTTCAAATCAGTGTTTTAGAGTAAATAAAATTTTTGTAGCAAAATAAAAACCATGTTTTTAGGGTAAAGAATAGAACCACAGCATTGGGGATCTGAAGGTGGAGGTTCTTTGATGCATACATTACAGATCCTGGAGAGGAATGTGGACAACTTATAACACTAATTGAGTATTTCTTCCTTTGCCTTCTCCTTCCTCCTTCTCCTCCTCCACTTAGCCACTTGCTTTTAGGCACTTCCTTAGCACTCCTTTCGTTTCAGTCTCTGGTAACGACTTACTTGGTAACCTGTCCTATGAATGCTTGGTACCTGTGCTTATACTGTCTTTGATAGCCATAAACTATGTTTTTTTAAGGAAAATCTCATTTACACAAAAACTACTTTAATGATCATAAAATATATAGTATTTAGTCGATGTTTCTTCAGATTTCTAAAATAATGGATATTTCCACCAACATAAGGTTTCTGTTCCCTCAGAATTTTGCTGTTATTTATTGTGTTTGGGTTCTCTACAACTATTTAAAGAATTAAGAACTACAAAAAGCACTATATCCAACTGTCTATGAAGCATGATAAAGTTACAGTAAAAAAAAAAAAAAAAATGTTATAGTCAAGCTGGTCAGAAAAGGTACAGGTCCCTTAGCTCCAGCACCAGCTCCACCTTTAATCAGTTCCTGTCCTCTTAAGACTGCTATCCCCTCTCATCTGTGCTTCTCCCCAGGTCTCCTCTCTCTGTACCATATTTATATTTCTTCTTGACTGTGCTAAGTTATATGCCTTCTCTCTGACTTTGAATTCTGTCTCTTTGATAATTGCTCCTTTCTCACATATTTTTCTCGAATTTCCAGTGCTGTCTTTTAATACCGTATTCCTCATGACCTACAAAAATGTTCATCTATAATGTGAAAGCACTAGGAAAACAGGTTATAACTAATACATTATTGTCTCTTCTGAGTCAAAATATAAATGAGCTAGCTCTTCAAAATAACTGAGGGTCGATGATTTGCTTGGTTTCCTATCTGACAGTTTGTACTTTTCTACCAAGCAAACTTTTGGGCTTTCAGTTACTTTTATATGAAAGAATCAGCCTTGGGCTTCCCTGGTGGCGCAGTGGTTGAGAGTCCGCCTGCTAATGCAGGGGACACGGGTTCGTGCCCCGGTCCGGGAAGATCCCACGTGCCGCAGAGTGGCTGGGCCCGTGAGCCATGGCCGCTGAGCCTGCGCGTCCGGAGCCTGTGCTCCGCAACGGGAGAGGCCACAGCAGTGAGAGGCCCACGTACTGAAAACAAAAAAAAAAAAAAAAGAATCAGCCTTAAAAAAATACTAACATCAGAGCCATGGGAATATATATAATTCTCATCTAAGATTTCATGCATTTTTAAATTGCTTATTTCTAGACCTTTGGCTCTTCATCAGAGTTTTTCTGCAGCAAATGACTAAAAAACCTCTCACAGAGTATAGAGATATATAAAATAAACACCAAAACCTAAATCACGTAATCTTCTTTCTACCCTTTTTTAAGATTCCTGGACTTCACCAAATGTGCCATAGGTGCCTTTACACCTTTCTTTCTAAAAATTGGCCCATTCAGTAATACACTGTTGGAAGACATGAAAGTACACTGGGGTGGTTAAAATATTCTATATCTTGATTGTGGTGATGGTTATACAACTGTATACGTTTGCCAAAGCCCCTTAACTGTATGTTTTAAAGAGTGAATTTTATTACTTACAAATTATATTCCAGTAAACTTGGCTTAAAAATGTTTGGCCACTTCGTAACACAGCTTTGGAAGACACAAAAATCCACTGGCAACAGTGATTTACGTTAATGTCAGAGTGTCTGTTATGGAGGTAGCTACCCAGAATCTGTAACATCAGCTAACACTTATTGGGTGCTCACTATGTAGCAGGTGGTCTAAATGTTTTATGTAGCTTAACTCCTTTTTTCCTTACAATTTGGGCCTGTTTTTCAAACTATACAGAAATGGGAACTGAGTCTCAAGAAAGTCCTATAGTTTGCACAAGTTTGCATAGCTAATAAGTATCAAAACCAGGCTATTCCTCCCTCACCCCACCTGAGAATGTACTGGTTAAAAGTACTGTCAGAGGTAGTTCAGTGACCTAACTGGTATGGATGTGAGTGTTTTAACAGGGAGAATTAAGCAAAAACTAGTTTATACAGGCCTTATTTGTTCTTATATAAAGTTTATTTATTGTATTGTAATAGTAAGCCATTGAAGGATTTAAAACAAGATCATGACATCATTAGATTCACACTTGGAATAGTGGCAGATGGGTTAGGTAGGGAGGCCCCTGGAAGCTCTAGCTGTAATCCAGATGATGAGAGTCCAAACTGAAATACTGATTTAAGGAAGAGGAAGAAGGCCAGTACTCGGCTAACTCTGCATTTGCTTGAAAGGATGTATAGAAGGAGGAAAGTCCTAGGAAAATAGGTTATAGCTAATTCATTATTATTCTTTTGGAATAAAATTATGATAAATGAGCTGGTTTATCTCAGCACATGTATTAAAGGGAAGATAGGGCTCTAGATCATTCTTTTCCCAGCTGTTCAAAATTGCATGACAAAAGGCAGTGACTCTCCTGCTACATATTTGCATATAGGCATCAGCTTTTCCTGAATTCAAAGGCCACAGATTGGGATCTCCCTGCACTTTGCACCTTCTTGAGCTCTTGAATACTCATCTGATTATTTCATATATGCCCCCAAATAAAAATGTTGAAGTATTGTCTTTTTAAAAGTTCAGGAGAGGGTTATTATTTATTTGTTTTTTGGCTTTATTTTTAAGTATGGAAGAGTCAAATATGTTTAAATGTCAGTGGGAAGGCCTCAGAAGAAAGGTTGAAATGTATGGGATGAGAAGGGAAAATCAATAGTGTAACATTCCTAAAATAAGGAGAAAACAATACCCCATGAATAAAGGGTAGAGGGATTGATACCTCTTCTAACGTAACAGAAGGGAAGAAAGAAAGGATGGTCACATATGTAAGAAGATTTAAGAGTTTAGTAATACAGAGTTGGGAGTTGAGGAGGTGCTCATTTGATATTTTACTCCATGAAATAGGATGTAAGGGCATCTATTAAGGAATGGTACAGGGCTCAGAAATTTGAGATGGGGGGCAGGAAGCTGCTTATTCTATTGAAACTTTAATTTTTTACCTAGTAAATATAAATTGGGAGGTACAAAAATGCATACAAATAATAGTAAAATATAAAGATTTCTAAAATTAAGACCAGAGAAACAAAAACACAATATAAATTGGAGCCACAAGGACTGAACCTCAGATTTGGCTCTTAACTTCCTGGCAGCCAAAAGAAAAGGGAGATTCAGATACTAATAAATTACTACAAGGTTTTACTGATTTTTGAAATGTATAGATCTTTAAAAATAATTTTTATATTTTAAAATAGTTTTAGAGGTACAGAAAAGTTGCAAAACGAGTGTAGAGAGTTCCCATATACCCTGCACCCAGCCTCCCTATTATCAATGACAAATGTCCCTAGTACGGACATTTATCACAATGTATGAACCGATATTTCAACATAATTATTAACTAAAGTCTATACTTTATTCAGTTTTTACTAAGAACATTTTACTAATGTCCTGTTTCTGTTCCAGGATCCCATCCAAGGATACCATATTACATTTAGTTATGTATCCACAGGCTCCTTAGACTATGACAGTTTCTCATATTTTCCTTGTTTTTGATGACCTTAAGTGTGTTGAGGAGTAGTAGTCAGGTATTTTTTAGAATGTCCTTCAATCTGTATTTGTCTGATGTTGAGGGGGGAATATCTACATAACTCATTTGGAATTCTTCTGTACTGGAGATTTGTCTATTCTTCATTTCAGAGATATATGATTAATAGATGTGCCTTTAACACTAAAAATTTTCAAAAATCAATTAATAGTATAGATTGCAACTGTAGTTAATCCCTTATATGCCAACATTTCTTTATTCTCTTAGAGCTTTAGTGTCTCCATCTGCAGAATGAGAGCTTTGGACTATGCTGTTGACCTTCACTTCCCTTTCTAATCTTTCATTGGTGTCTTTGATGACCTGAGGGAAAGCCCAAGACTGACCTCCAGTGGTAATCCGTGCTGCTCTCCTAGAAATAAATGCCTGTTTGTTGAGATGAGTTGGAACAACCAGATAGTTAAGAAAAAGCAACACTCACAGCAAGGCAGTTTCTAATTTATTCTTCATTTATTGGTAGTTGATTACAAGTCTCAATTTCTCTATGATATGACTAGAGTAATTTCTGTCTAAAAGTGACCCAAAAAATGTCTTTTTCTGTTCTGAAATTTCAGCCATTTGGAAGGAAATGAGTCTAAACTCTCTTTGTCAATGTATAGGTACTCTAATTCTGGGTATAATCACTTCAAAATGTTGCTTCTGCTTAAATGATTTCCTCTCAGTAATTTAGCAGAGTTTTTTTCAGGCATTAATTTTAGTTCTCTTAAACTATTTTTTGAAGTTAACTTCCCATCTTTCTCATTTTTTTCCCAAGGCTTCTCTCTCCTCATGGAACCATATTCACATGAATTCTAGATTTCCCCCTTCCCCAAATAATCTTAGAATATATTTGTGAACCTGTGGAATTTGAGTGTATTTCTATGGGAGAAATTCCTCTAATATTGTTTTTAGCATTTTCCAGCGGGTGGATATAGGTTTTCTGGGATCTGAGGTTGATCCTTTTTAGAAAGAACAAATTACAAATATAAAATTAGGTTCAGGCACTGTATAAATAAAAATAAAATAAAATTCAAAAAAATAAATCAATAAAATTAGGTTCAGGGCCTCGAAAAATGTCCTATGCAAGCAGGAGTATTTGAAGCTGAAATTTCCTATTAACTTTATGCTAAATACCCCTCAACCAGTTTTGGATGAAAAATGACATTACCACTGTATTAGTTTTCTGTTGCTGCTGTAACACATTACCACACATTAAATAGCTTAGAACAACACAAGTGTATTATCTTTCTCTTCTATTATCAGAGCTCTGATACAAGTGTCTCACTGGACTAAAATCAAGGTGTCAGCAGGGCTCTAGCTGTTTCTGCAGGTCCTAGGGAAGAATCCATTTCCTTGCCTTTTCTAGCTTCTAGAAGCCTCCTACACTCCATGGCTCATGCTTCCGCCCCATCCATCTTCAATGTCAACAGCGGCAAGTCAAATCCTTCTTAAATCATATCTCTATAACCTTTCTTCTGTCATTGCATCTCTCTAGCCACAGCAATGAATAATTCTCAGCTTTTAAGAACTCATATGATTAGATTGGGCCCACCCAAATAACCCAATATGATCTACCCATTTCAAGATCTGTTACCTGAATCACTTCTCCAAATCCCTTTTGCCGTGTCAAAGTTCACAGGTTCTGGGGATTAGGACATGGACATCTTCAGGGAGCCGTTATTCTGCCTAACACAACCACATAGGAATATGGTCTCTGTCTTCTTTCCACTTGATGATAATGACCAATGACATATTCTTACTGACTCAAAAAGGCGGCAGCAAGCTACCAAACTCAGACAAACCTAGGCATCTTTTCCAGTCAAACAATACATCAAAAATCCTAAGTGTATCTTTTGAGGGAAGACATGGTACAGAGAAAGTGTTAGAGATTGCTTATTGTGTATCCAATTTAAATTTGAACGTCAGTGTTAACACTATTGTAGCAATTTGCCCCAGCTTAAAATAACAATTTTTATGAAGTAATTATATTTTCTAATACAAAAATGATTACTGGCATTGTCATAATTTTTTGTAAATCTCTGTAATGTATGGCTTAAGGGAAGACAGCTAGATTCTCATATCTGCTCTGTATTCAATCTGTTGCAATACTTGTTTTGGTTGATGTACAGGAAGAAAAATCCAGCCTCACAAAGATATGTAGTCAGAAAAAGGAGTACTTTAAAAACCTTTAAGATAATTGTGGGTATTCTTTGATATACAATAAAGCTTGAGATATGGTAGTTTCTTTTTTGTCTACTCTATTGACTTTATATTTTTAAGTTTTTTTCAGATATAATCCACATACCATACAATTAAGCCATTTAAAAGATGCAATTCTGTGACTCTTAGTATGTTCAGAATTGTGCAAACATCACCATAATCAATTTTAGAACATTTTCATCACTCCAAAGAGAAACCCCCTACCCCTTAACCATCACCTCCCAATTTTCCTGTCCCCTTCAGCCCCAGATAACCACTAATATACTTTGTTTCTATACAGATTTGTCAGTTCTGGACATTTCATATAAATAGAATCATTTATGAGTGGATCCTTTTGCATAATGTTTATATCATTCATCTCTGTTTTAGCCGGTATCAGTTCTTCATTTCTTTTTATTGCTAAATAATATTCTGTTGTGTACATATATGTATAACATTTTTACTGCATTATTCAGTTGATGGACCTTTGGTTTTTTTCCCACTTTGGGGCTATTATGAATAGTGCTGCTGTGAGCATTCATGTGCATGTATCTGTGTGGATATATGTTTTCATTTGTCGTGAGAACATACCTAGGAGGGAGATTGCTGGATCATATGTCAACTCTAGGTTTAACTGCTGTAATTTCTTAAAAGGTTAGTTACAACACGGAATTTGAAGCCATAGCAATGGACTTTGCTTATTCTGTTATGTTACAATTCATTGGTTTGTCTTAACTTTTAGTGAATCTTTTTTCCGTGCATGATTTTGTAACATCATGCATTGGTCATTTGGAAAATATTTATTTACTTAGTTATGCAGATCTTCCAAAAGTGGACACATTTTATTATATAACATCAAAATGCATATTTTTTAATATTACTACTGATCTCATCAGAAAAGTCTAAATATTGAGAAGCTATCAGGTTCATGATAGCAAATACAAGTTTTTCAAAATGCTAGTTTTTCTTGGAAGTTTAAATTTCATTATTGGCAATTAATACCGTCTGTTGTTTTCCTTTAAGGAGCAGTTTATTTTAGAGAAAATATTTGTGAAATACCCAGTTCTGAATAACCATAGTTTTTTCAATCACTCTTTCAAATAAAAAAATTTTTATAAAGAATCAGCTATTATAGTATGCAGTTCAGCTGCACATCTGCTTTCCCTCAAGACAACTATCATTCTTTGGTATACAGCGCAGGTGCTTTGTGCATACTTCCCATTTCATCACATTGAATATTAAAAAGATACAGGTTTATTGGTCAGGATTTAATAAAATGAATAATTTTTCCTGTTTCATCAAGAACATTCTTACATGAAACTGTTATTTGGTTCATTTTTTACTGTAAGTGTATGGTGGAAAACTAGCTCATTTGGGTACTACTGCCTGTATTAATCCTAAGGTATACCCCCATTGCTTTTGCACCATCAGTCTAATGTCAACATAGTGAAAAAGACAAATTATGTCTTAGTTTTATTGCAAAATTAGTTTTGACCTTAAGGAGTCCTTGATAGGGTCTCTGAGACCTCAAGGGGTCCGTGGACTACGCTTTGAGAAATGCTGTTCAGACAGTACACTTTGTTTCTCCTGCTCAAAAAATGATATTTCCCAGAAATGTTGAGACTAATGAAAAGCCATATGTCATTTTTGTAGAAACAAATATATTTTTGTTATTTTAGAATATACTATTTAAAATCTTATTTCTATCTGCACTACTTTCAATAGTTCCATAATCTAAAGATATTCAGAAAGTAAATAATCTCCACCATCATTTTAAAATGAAAAAAAAATGGAAATCAATTTTTATTTATTTGTCTAAGGTTGATTAATTAACTTGCTGTACATTTTAAGTTGAAACCTAAGCCTTCTGATTCTTAACTACAGTGCTTTAGTTTTTTAATAGGCTACTTCACTAGAAAATCTGTACGAAATATCATACAGATGTCTTAAAAGTCCAAAGTGTATGCTTAATTTGTCTTTCACATTGAATAATTTTCAAATAATCACCTTTCGGCCTTCAAAATCGATTATATAAATCATTTAGAAAGGGGTTGGGAGAATGGGTGATGGTATTCAAAGGGTACAAACTTCTAGTCATAGGGTGAATAAGTTCTGGAGATCTAATGTACAGCATGGTGACTGTAGTTAACACTGTATTGTATACTTGAATGTTGCCAGGAGAGTAAATCTTAAATGTTCTCACTACAGACACAAAAAACTATGTGAGAGAATGGATGTGGTAACTATTCTTATTGGTGGTTGTTATTTCACAGTATATACATATATCAAATCACCACGTTGTACACCTTGAACTTACACAATGTTATATGTCAATTATATCTTCTTAAAGCTGGAAAAAATAGTCTTAGATTAGAAATTGAATATGAATGCTGGCGTTCTAACTTAACACTCTCAAGCTGAATTCCCCCATGCAGTGCTCTATGGGAAATGAATTCATTTAAACAGACTAAAGAAATATTTTAAGAATGCAATGTACCTTTAGTTATAAAACCTCTTACTGCTGCAAATATACGTAAGACTTTTGCAATAAGCTTAATGAATTAGTTATATAAAAATATACAAATTAACTTTCTATGTAAAATATAAACATCAAATAAATTATGTATATTTTATTAGCTGGTTGATTGATTTTTGTTAGTACTTTATTAGTGATATAGTTTTGGCAGAAATGATAGAATTGAGAAGACTTTTAAAATGAATATTTATCTTAAAATTCTCGAGAATCAGGTGGTATTAATAGCGCTGCTGATGATGGCAGTAGGTAATATTCATTAACTGCTTACCATTTAGCAGGTACTGTATTGTGTTATTACATGCATGATCTCATTTAATTCTCAAATAGCTATGTTAGAAAGTTACTGATATTACTAAGAATTAATGGACAAAAGAACAAACAAAAACAAAGCTTTGGGTTCAGTTATCACTGACATGTATTTATTTGTCATAGGAATAATTTCACTACCCTAAAACAACTTTCTAAGCAGTCTTCTATTTCAGAGCAGGAGTTGTTTTGTGATGGATGTTTTGTTTTTTATTTTCTAAATCAGTTTTCTCAGCACAATCTGACTTTAGTTTCTATCTTAACACTAGTAAAATGGACTAGAAGGTCTCCTAGTCTTTCTATAAACTTAAAAAAGGAATTCTTTCCAGAAATAATGTTCTTATAGAGTAGGTTTGATTGAATTTTTCCATAAAAAATGCAGATGGAGTTAGGATACCAGGTGATGTGTAAGAATTTCAGGAGTCCATATCTAAGGACTCAAAATGATGATGATGACGACGATGACATTTATTGTATACTTATTATTAGCTGAGTATGATGAGTACTATATGAGCATTATCTCAGTTCTCTCTAGACCGCATAAAATATAGATACTATTCTTATTCCTATTTTTCAAAAGGGGAAACTGAGGCACAGGGGTTCTTTTGTTTAAGTTATTTTCCCAGGATCATGTAATTGGTAAGTGATGAAGCCAAGATTCCAACCCAGACCGTATGTCTATAGTACATCCTGCCTTTGCATTAGGCTAGCAATCTGGATTCATGATCCCGGCTTTACCACTTATTAATTGTGTCCTTGGGTGTATTTCTTCTTTACACTTCAATTTACTCATCTATAAAATGGGAATAAGAGTAGCAGTTCTTAGCTTTTCATAACTTTTTTAGGGTCACAAAAAGTTTGGGAGGCTTTTTGAGACTTGTGAGGATAAATGAGAAAGTAAAGTGCTCAGCACAATTCTTAGTACACAGAAGTGCTCAGTAAATGATAATGTCTATGGCAATGACAATAATGAAATAAAGTTTCTCTTATTGAGTGCCTCATTTCCACCTCTGTGGCCCTTACCACTGTGCATCAGTGCCCTCCTAACTGGCTTCATCTTCTCGTTTTAAACCAATATACGCAGCAGCCAGGCAGTAACTATCCCAAAGTTTATTCAGGGCCACACCATTCCTCTGTTCAGAAACCTGCAATGCTTTCTCTCTGCCTAATGAATTAAATAAGAACTCAGCCTGATACTGAGTTCAGTATCTTTACTTCACTCTGTATATCAAGTGGAGACAGCAGAATTCCTTTTACGTATTTAATATGTTTTGTTCAAACGTGTGTTTAAGATAGGTGCTTAATATGTTTTATTGTATGGACTGGTTAGTAGCCTGGAGTATAAGTTAAAGGTGAAAATGTTTTCATGCCTTCCTCTTGTTCGGTGGTAAAATATCATAGATGTCAAAGCATCTCAGGACCTGAATGAAAGGTTATATAAATGTAAAGCTAGGTAGGGACAGTTTATTTTAATATGTTGGCATCCTATCAAAAAAGACTCCAAAAAGCCCATTTTTTTATCCCAGAAAAAAGACCCAAGAAAATATTGGCCTTTTCTCTCTGTATATGGGGGCCTCTTAGTACTTAACTTAATTTCCACTCTTCCTTGATTAAATAAACAAGAATAAATGAAATGACAAATTCAAGGGAGTACATAGATTTACACTTAGACACTACTTATAGTCTGTGTAGGCTAATGTGATTTCACTAGAGAAAAATAACTCCGAGAAAAATCTTTTATTTTAAATTATTATTCTTTTAAAAGTGTTTCAGTATGAGAAGGAGGTCTCGTGGACTAGGGTAATTTTAACCTGAGTGTCATATGGGGATTTGGACTTGATCCAGATCATTTAAAAATAGCTCTACAAAACTCGATTATTTAAAACATAACTTTGTTTTCATCATTTGGCTTAAATATAAATTTATTTTATTGTGTTTCATACTACGGTGGCAATCTAGAAGAAAAGGCAGATGTCTTTACCAAGTTTCGTTGTAAAATTTTTGCTGGCCAAAATCAGTATCAGGATGTTTCTCAGATGTACTGAAATTTGCCCCTATTTCAATGTAATAAATAGTTACTGCATGGTGTCAGCAATTACACCGTTAGTGATTTTCTAAATGAAGTGCTGTAACATAGCAAGGAGTACAGAATGGCCAGAAAAATTGGACTCAAATCCCGGCACAACCACACCATGGCTCTGAAAGGCAGCCAGACTTTTTGACTTCTGAGCCTGTTTCCTCATCAGTAAATTTGGAATTATGCTCTGTAATTCATAAGCTTATTGTGAGGCCTAGACGAAATTATGTTTAAAAAAAAAAAAGCCACTTACGCTTGGCTCTTAGTATATACCCATCAAACATTACAGTAGTTATCACTGCTGGAATTTGCTACCATATGTTAATTTACAAGGTTTTCTTTATTAAAGTTTATTCCTTAGATAAGGAAAACTGTATGCTTAAATATATTTTGGCAGTTTATAATGGATAATTTTCTAAATTTCCTTTGCATTTTTCCATAAATGTAAACTAAACTGGAACTTGCACACTGTGATTTATGGGAATAAATCTGAACTAGGCATCAGAGAAATTGCTATAAAATTTGCTTTGCCACTAATGATAGAATCTTGGTCAAGTCACTTTTCCACTGTGGGCTTTAGTTTCCTCCTATGTACAATGGGAGACTTAGAGCAAGGGAGTTGTGATAAGCGAAATTAAATTCCCTTTCAGTTCTACAATTCAGTGATTGTGGATTATTCTGCTTCATTCTAAAGGTCTGACTGCTTTTCATTTTTTTATTGTCCTTGCTTTTTCTTTGATTACATGTAATACAACATACATATATGTGTAAGTGGGTGTTTTCTAAACTTGATGATGATAATCACCAGGGATGCTCATGAAAACTGGTTAAAAATCTCCAGAGATTCTGATTCAGTAGGTCTGGAGAAAGCCCTAGGAATCAGTAGTTTAATAAGTGTCCCAGGTGATTCTTATCATCAAGTTTAAACTGCCGTGTTCTTTTTATTATATCTAAAAGCTATTCTTTGCCGGGGAGAGGAAGAATCTATGTTTTGGGATGCTGCGGACATTTACTTCATCCAATAGATGTTTAATGTACATTTACAATGGAAGATAATAAAGGAGTCTGTGAGCTAGTTGGGGAATTTTTTTCAAATAACAGCACAATGAATAATAGATGTATGAATAAAGGGATGCAGAGCAGAGAGAAGGAAGTAATCAGTTCTGCCTGTAGGGATGGAGGAGACATCAGGCAAGACTTGTAAGAAGAGGTAACATTTAGGGTAGACTGTGAAAGATAAATGGGCATTTCCCCAGCAAAAAATGTGGGGAAGGGTATCACAAGAAGGAGGTACAATGTGAACAAGAAAGTATAAGAATTCCAGATATAGCTGGACGACTTTGAGCAATATGGTATGTGGGTCAGGAGAAATAGGCTGCAGGAAAAGTGGCCTTCAGAGTTGAAAGGGCTGTTAATATAACGTTAAAGGTTGGACTTCATTCTGAGATAGTGTGACGGAAGGAATGGAGACGTGCACAGGAATGTGTGTTTTCTAAGGTTCACTCTGCCCAGGTGTAAAGAGTACATTTGGGGAGTGACTACAAACAGGAAGACCCAGTTAGAAGGCAACTATAGTTTCTACTAGGAAGCAGTACTAGTTATTATGAAAGGCCCAACCACTGGAGTCAGACTGCCTTGAATACTGGTTCTGTCACTTACTAGCAGGCTTCTAAATTTTCTCATCTGTAAACTGGGACATACTTCTGCTACTTATTGCTTAGAGTTGTTGTGAAGATGAAATAAGATAATCTGTTTAAAGCACGTGAAATGGTCCCCACAATAAGCACTCAGTCATTGTTAGCTTCTGCCGTTATTACTGTTGCTGTTGTTTATTCAGGATTGTAAGGGCCATGATTAGACAAGAGGCAACAAGAAAAGCGAAGTGAGAATAACATAGAACACATTTTCAAGGACTTGGTGATATATTAAATATATGAGGGTTAATGGACAGAGATGAATCAAAAAAGATTATCAAGATTTTTAGTTTGAGTGATTGGAAACCTTTTAATACATTCCAGTCATTCAAAAGTGATGTTTCATAAACAAAGCATATGCTTTTGCATATCTTTTACCTCTTTATCTATTGGGGTCATAGTAGATGTTTATCATTATAAGAACTCTGTAAAGAGTATTATTAACCCTTTATCATATTGTTTGCCTATTTATATACAGAATAAATGTGGTTTTCTGGTTTTCTTCTAATGTTAGATGTTTTGGTGAGTGCTAGTTGGACTCAGAACACCTAGAGTCTGGTTCTGCATCCTTCAGTGTGCATAGAATCACAGCTGTACCACCAATCACAGTCTGTTTCAGAGAAAAGTTCATTAGACTAATTTAAGTAGTATAACCACCCTGAGAATTACTGTTATTTTTAAACTCTTAGAATCTTAGAACTGGAAGAACCCTTAGATATTATTTAATTTGATGCTCTCTTTATAGGTGAAGACATTGACACTCAGAGAGATTAAAAATTACAAATTATTACAGCTACTCAGTGAAAGATGCAGAACCAGGTAAAAGATGTACAAAAGCAAGAGGGAATAAAAATCGGTCATAAATGAAACACCCATTCAATCTAGCTAGCAGTCATATCTTACTAGTGATAATATCATTTAGTACAAACTTTTTAGGATGTGTTTTGGTAGTAATATCAAGAGAAGTAAAATTCTCATAATTTTGTCTAGTAATTTTGCTTCTAAGAAATTATCATAAATAATTGTTAGAAATATAGGATGTATTTATGTATACAGTTATCCTTTGTAAGGTATGTTATTTTTAATATAAGTATATATTAAATGCTCAAACATGTTATAGAAAGAAGATTAAGTAAATAATTGGTATATAAGTAAATAATACATTTATAGACATATATACATAATGCATACATACACAAAGTATAATTTAAATTTATTCCCAACAAATACTTATTGGGAACAAAACAGATGAAGTCTGTACACTGAGATTATCCAGTAAAATAAAGTTTTACGATGAGAGTTTTAAATGATAAGTCAGTCTTCTTCTTTATTAAAGCAACTGTAACAACAGTAAATTTCAATGTTGAAAATTAAGGGAAGTTGAAAAACAAAATTATTACCTATAACTGTACCACCCATGGATAGCTATTAGAATATTTTTGTATATATTCTTCTAGATTCTCCTTCTCTTTGTATCTATAACTCTGTTTATGTTTGTTCATTTGCTTTGTTTTTTCAGATTCCACATATAAGTGAAATCACACAGTATATGTCTTTCTCTGTCTCACTTATTTCACTTAGCATAGTACTCTCTAGGTCCATCCATGTTGTTGCAGATGGCAAGATTTCATTCTTTTTTTATGGCTGAGTAATATTCCATTGTGTATATATACTGCAACTTCTTTATCCCTTCATCTATTGATGGACACTTAGGTTGCTTCCATATCTTGACTATTGTAAATAATGCTTCAACAAACATAGAGGTACTTATATCTTTTCTTGCTGGTATTTATGTTTTCTTCAGATAAATACCCAGGAGTGGATCATATGGTAGTTCTTTTTTAATTTTTGGAGGAACCACCATACTATTTTCCATAGTGGCTGCGCCAATTTACATCCCCACCAATAGGGCACGAGGGTTCCCTTTTCTCCAAATCCTCACCAACACTTGTTATTTATTGTCTTTTTGATAAGGGTCATTCTGACAGGTGTGAGGCGATACCTCATTATGGTTTTGATTTGCATTTCCCTGATGATGAGTGATGTTGAGCATCTTTTTTCATTTGCCTGATGACCATCTGTATGCCTTCTTTGGAAAAATATCTATTCAGATCCTCTGCCCATTTTTTAATCAGGCTGTTTGTTTTTACTGATGTTGAGTTCTGTGAGTTCTTCGTATATTTTGGATACTAGCCCATTATTGGATATATCATATGCAAATATCTTCTGCCATCCAGTAGGTGACCTTTTTTGTTTTATCAATAGTTTTCTTCCCTGTACAAAAGCTTTTTAGTTCGATATAGTCCCATTTGTTTGTTTTTGCTTTTGTTTCCCTTGCCTAAGGAGACATATCCAAAAACATACTACTAAGACCAATGTCAAAGAGCATATGCCTATGTTTTCTTCTAGTCTCATCCAAAAACTCTTCAAAGCAAGAACTAAAAGATCAGACTGCTTCCAAGTAATGCATCCCAGAACAAATATTTGAAGGAATATTTAAAGAAATACAGATATTTAGAGGAATATAGAAATACCTTGATTCAAACAAAGTGAAATTCATAATGTCTGGCATCCAGTAAAAACTGACATGAAAAGAAGCAAGAAAATATGACCCATGATACGGAGAAAAATTAGTCAGTACAAACAAACCCAGAAATGGCAAAGATGATAGAATTATTAGACAAGAACATTAAAACAGTTATTATACATTATGTCATCTATATAAGATGGTAGAGAAAAGCATGAACATGTTGAGGAGAAACATGAAAAATATTTAAAAATTGAACTTCTAGAAATGAAAAGTACAATATCTGAGATTAAAAAACAACTGAATGGAATTCACAGCAGATTTGACACTGTAGGGAATCTTTAAGACATAGCAATAGAAACTATCCAAAATAAAACATACAGAAAAAAAAGATGGGGGGAAGAAAAGGAACACAGAGCATCAGTAAGCTGTGAGAAACTTCAGTCAGCCTAGTGAATGTGTAATTGTGGTACCTAAAGGAGAGGAGAGACAGGCTGAGACAGAAAAGTTTTTTTAAGCAATGGTGGCTGAATATTTTCCTTATTTGATGAAAACGATAAACCCAAGAGATCCAAGAAGAACCCTAAGCACCAGACACAGGAAAAAAACTGTACCAATGTCAAATTTTTACAACCACTGATAAAGATACAATCTCTACAATAATCAGAGGAAAAAAGACACAAAGATAAATTAATTGCTGCTGACTTCTTGTTGGAAATGCAAGCCAAAAGACAGTGAAGCAGCATCTTTGAGGTACAGAACAGCTGAACATGTCAACCTAGAATTCTATATCCAAACAAAATAGCTTTTAAAAATCTGAGGGGACTTTCCTGGTGGCTCAGTGGATGGGACTCTGTGTTCCCAATGCAGGGGGCCCAGGTTCAATCTCTGGTCAGGGAACTGGATCCCACATGCATATCGCAACTGGGAGTTCACATGCCACAACTAAGGAGCCCGCCTGCCACAACTAAGACCCGATGCAACCAAATTAATTAATTATTTAAAATAAATTAAAAAATTAAGAACTGAGGCACAATAATGATTTTTTTTCAGACACACAAAATCTGAAATAATGCATCACCAGTAGACCTGCACTACAAAGAATATTAAGGGAAATTCTTTAGATAGATGGAAAATGATACCAGGTAGAAATCTGCATCTAACCAAAAGAATGAAATCACTGAGGATGATAATTATGTGGGTAACTGTAAAGGACTCCCCACCTCCCACTTTTAAATCTCTTCCAAGACTACTGATTGTTTGAAGCTAAAATAATAACTGTAATTGCGGCGTTTTAACTATGTGGAAGTGTAATGTATGACAATAATGATACAAAAGCTGAGAGAGGGGGAGTTGGAGTAAACTGTGAAAAGGTTCTCAGACTATATGTGACGTAGAAGGCAAGTCATGATAAGTTAAATTTTAAAAAGTAATTTCAACACAGATGTGCACAAGCAGCGTTCGACTAGTGGTAAGATTTGTTAACTTGGGTAGGTAAAGGAATTTGGAGTTAAGAATCGCATCTGTCCTATATCTCAAAAATAATTCTTCACATATTTGTTTGATCTAATTTGACTGAAAATGAAAGTTGATGCTATCAGATATTTACAAATAATATTTTGAATAGTGAAACCTAGATTTTTGTTTTGTTTAACGTGTAACCTGCTTTGTATAGAGTTGGGTATGACTCCTGTAAGAAACAAGAGGACAATATGAGCCTGGACTCAGACATCCATCACATTGAAAGATTTATAAACAACTTTCTACTCTCGTTTCTGCTAGGCTTTGTTGTTTTAAGAAGGCAAAGTGAATAAATTGTGCTAGTCCCAGCTCAGCAAAATTTTTATGCAGAAGAGATGTGTTGTCCTTTCCCTTTCCTCTCTCATTTTTGTCGGTTACCAACTTTATACTCAGCCCTGGCAGCTGATTCACGGTCTCTCAGCTATTACATCGTGTTATTTTCTGATACTCTGTTCTCCCCCAAATGTCCCCATCTTGGTAGGCTACACTTTGCTTTCCAATGTAATAAATATTAACAATGACATTAATGACATAGCTCCTTGGTGAACTACACTTTGATCAATCAGCTGGGGAGGAGAAGAGGAAAAGGGCAAGTAATCTACTCCTTCCTCTGCATAATATTTTGGCGATTTTCTTAGCATCATTTCTTATTTGATAGTGACTGATAAGAAGCCATATAGCAATGAGCAGTAGCTAACATACTGTGTTTCCTTAATAATAATTCCTCATGTTTCTATTTTACAAATAGTCTATCAGTTGCTCCTGGGAGCAGTCTCAGGGCTTTTCTATTTGGAAACTGAATCCTAGAAAGCGAATGATAAGGGTAATCTTCTAGATCCTGAGCTAGAACCTAGCTCTGCAGACGCCTAGTTTATTGCAGTGCCAAAAGCAGAAGGAAGAGTTTGGGGATTAAGTGACAGTATGATTGTCTGCACGTGGGGACTGCTGGCAGCAACTCATCTAGACTTTTTAAAGCCTGACTAGAATTCATTCCTTTATAATCTTTGATAGAAACATGAATACTGTCCTTCAAGGAAGGCCTAAAAGTTTTGTGCATGAACAACCTCAGGAAACTGCTGCTGCTGTTGCTAAACCCACCCTGAGAATGAAGTTCCGCAGAATACTTGCCCTTCACTGCAGCCTCCTCGCTTACTGGACCCAGCATACAGCTCTGTGAAATAAAATCCTTTCAGCTGTGTTCTCTTTTAGCTATTACATTTTCCTTACGTTTTGTTTGGTTTGGTTTTTTTCTTCCTTTGGCTTTTAGGGTTAGTATAGAATGGTAAAGAGTGTGCATTTTGGTGTAAGTCTAGCTTTCAGAGACCTGCTCTGGGACTTGGCTAAGTTCCTTAACCCTCTAAACCTCAGTTTCCCTGTAGGAATTTTGTAAGGATTAAAAGTAGTGTAGGTAAGAGACTTAGCACATAAAGACTCAATAAATAAGTATGGTTGTTATTAACATTTTTGTTGATTTCTTAAATCATAAACAATAAGTAAAATAAAAGTGCCTTTTTTTCCTTGATGAGACCCATTTCGGCCCTAGATAGTTATTGAAACAAGTAAACAAGAAAATGTTCATTAGAGAATCTAGGTGATAGGTATACAGATGCTTACTGTAAAATTCTTTCACCTTTTTGTGTGTTTGAATATTTGCATGATGGCATGTTGGAAAAAAAAAGAGTTTACAAGAATGATGGTGTAATGTTAAAAAAAAAAAAAAAGAATGATGGTGTTGCAATAAAAACCACTGAAGGTGACTCAGAAGAACTAGAAGCCGAAATTTCTCTTCTCAAGACATCAGTAGTGTAGCTTAAATGACAATTCAGATGAATTGCTGGAATGATTCTGTCCCCTTATGTTGCAAGCATTCCATTCGTGAGAAAATGCATGGTCTGAAATGCTGGGTTTCCTGCCTTGAAATTGCTTGGCATTACCCATTTTATGTGAGCAGTCTGTGACACAAAAGGATAATGAAGTATATATGAGAGCTCACTGAAAGAGCTCTGGAATTAGCAATTCAGAAATAAAAGGTTGGGAGGGAAAGCTGTACGCAGAAAGGGAATCAGGAAAGTGACTTTTATTGACTTTCTGTTACATATGTGCCAGAGGCCCTGTTTTACAAGGATGAGTGAAATATCTTCCCAACCTTGAGGGAGTTCTTACTTTGTGTCAGAAGATACCCCATCAGTATATTATGGTACCCAATAAGAAATGCCATAATAAAGTTGGGTCTGAGAGCATGGTAGAGAAAGAATTACTAAAGAATCCTCTTGGGTCTTCCAGACTCCTTCAGTCAGTTAGGGAAAAGCTGTTAAAGCTTGACATTATTTCCCACAGGGTTTTGCTGTTTATTCATTGGTTTCTTTAAGAACACAGGACCCTACCTGTTCTAATGCTGATTCACTAAGATTCATAAGAAACCTAGACTCCACCTCTAAAAACTGGGCACCTACCTTCCTTTGTAAACAGAATTCCCAGGCTCTCTGCATATGGTGATGTAGTTGTGAAAGACCACCTGCATACCCTCACTTCATAAATAAGAATGGAGTGCAGTCAAGGGCAGGCCAAAGTTCTTGCAAACTAAAGTGACAATAGTTAGGGCCATGACCTTGATATTAATCCCACTGCCATCTCTTTTTCCTCTCCTGCCATATGTCATCATTCTCATGTCCTACAGGTTACGTCTTAAGAGTCCGCTCTGTTCCTACCCCAGTGCTTTCGAACAGTCCAGTTGACTCTTCCAGTAATGTATAATAACATGGCCCACTTTTCATTGCTGTTTCTGCTTTACCATGCTGCTTCCTATTACTTTACTGGGGCTTTTTTGTCCTTTCTGCCTAGTGAATGTTTTGTTGCAGAATTCATTATAATGGAATCAGTCCTGTGTAAGACAAGTCATATTTGTAACCATTGTCTAGGCAGCTCTTAGAAGGGTATTAGACGAAAATGGTGAAGAAACCCCCAGAAAGCTTCTCAGAAGTCTTCCACCAGTTTGTTAAGAGATAATTCAAAGAACTTTATCTACATTCATTCCTTTTTGTAAGATGATGGGATGCATGAATGAATAAATGAATGAGCAAAAACAATAGAAAAGCTATGGACAATAATATTAATAGCTTCTAACATTGACATAACTCTTTACAATCCATGAAACTTTTTCACTTACATCATTTAATCTCACACCATCCTTACAAAGTAGGTATTTTCTCCATTTTATACTGTCACCAGTAGGATCTAAAAATGTTAAGGTCCCATCACAGGTAAGTGGAAGTGCCGAGATTTGACCTACAGGTCTTCTTAGTCTAATTCCAGAGCCATTTCATCCTGCCCAGATTGTTCTTCAATCTGGGGGACAAGAAGCTATAAACACATTTGGCTTTGGTAAGTGAAAGGCAATCAGGAACGTTTCTTAATTCTTAAATTGGTAGGCTAGAATTTCCAGTTACTACAGTGAGAGAAATGTTGGCTTTAATGAATTAAAGTTATTTTATGTAAGGTTTTCAATACAGTTCTAGCTAGAGTGCCTAAAAAAATAAAAGACCGTAGATTTATATTTAACCTACAAATTATGCTAAGGAGAATGAACTGGGATTGTAAAGTGAGGATTATGGCAGTCCACTGTGTGAGGTTAACATGTTGAAAATGGAATTCATGATGCTTCTCTTCCTCCAAACATACTCCACCCATAGTCGTTTTTCATATCAGTCATTGACAACTCCCATTTTTCCAGTTGCTAAAGCCAAAATTTATGAAGTCATACCTCCTCTTTTTCTATTATACATCACATCTTATCTGTCAGGAAGCCCTGTTGGCTTTACCTTCACAATATATCAAGAATTCAATTCGCTTTCACCACCTTCACTGTTTCGCCCTGGTCCAGGCCACCGTCATCTCTCAGCTAGATTACTAAGTAGGTAGCCTCCTGACTCATCTCCTTTTTACACCCTATCCTCCCTACCTCATATTCTCAACACACCAGCCAGAGTGATCCTTTTAAAACCTAAGCTAAATGATTTTACTGTCCCCTCAAAAGCTTTCTTCACTGTCTCCTGTTTCTTTCAGAGAAAAGCCAAAGTCTTTACAGTGATGGCTTCCCAGGCCTTCTATGCTCTGGCTCCTTTGTGACTGTCTGATCTCCTCTCTTACTCCACTCCAGTCATACTGGCCTCCTTGCTATTCCTTGAGCATACCTAGTGGGATTCCTGCCACCAAGGCATTGGCGGGGGTTCTCTCCCAGCAGTCCCTCAAGTCCTTACTCAAATGTCTCCTTTTTAATGAGGCCTACCATGACCACACTATTTAAAATTGCAGGCCTTTCTCAGAACTCCTGGTCTCCTTTACCCTGCTCTTATTTTTCTCATACCACACTTAATTAACTAACATACTATATAATTTACTTACCTGTTACATTTATTAATTCTCCCCCCTACTCAGAATATAGGCTCCATAAGGACAGATTTGGGGACTGGTTTTGATTTCGTTTTTGTTACCTGATATAGCCCCGGTGCCTAAAATTACTGGGCACACAGTAGGAGCTCAATACAGATTTGTTAAATGAATAAATGATGGCTGTATTTAATGCCTCTGAGCAAAGAATTTACAGTTATTGAGGAGTTAGTACTATGCTGGTTCCAATAGCAGTTGACCTATATAAAGCCCTACATGATAAGACCACTGATAGAGGTAACAGAAGTGAAAGAGATCTGTAGGGTTGAGCAGTTAGTCCAGTTACAAAGCTCCTCTAGTAAAGAGTAGTGTTCTTTGTCTTTAAAGGGAAAGGAGAATGTGTAATGAAATTGCCAGTGGCTTCCTAAATATTACTTATATAGCACTTGACATGGTATGGCTCTTCCAGATCTTTAAGGTAACCAGATATTCTGTATTCACTCATTCAAACAAGTGTTTTTCAATACACCTATTATGTGCCAGGCGCTGTGTAACTAGTTTCAAGTTGAAACTTGGAGCAACTACAAGGAGTATGCGTTAGTATATCCATATGTAATGTAGAAAAATGAAAATTTCACTTGTTTGTTAGGTTGGCTTGCCAGCATTGCTTGTGTGCATTCCCTCAGCTTTTTGAAAATCCAGATACTCTGCACATGAGGAGGTAACGCTACTTACCTGTCATCAGTAGGACATGCACTTGGACTTGGAATTGTTCTTTTATAATAATAATGTGAATAGTGGCTCACATTTTCAAGAGTATTAGCCAGAACTAGGAGTATAGGCTGTGTCTATGAAACAAAATTATTTTCTGTATGAATCTAACTTAACTGACCCAATACTAAATGAAATAACTTGCCTAGACAATCTATTATGTGGTTTCATGAGACACAGAGAATGAAAAAGGTCAGTGATGGGTATGTCTGTCAGTTGGTGGCCAGTGGAAGTTTGACCCTAACAGTGTTTTTCTAATGTTCTGGCCAGCCTGGTTCTTTTGGGTTAAAGTACCATTTCCCTTTTCATGTAGTAAGCACTTTTCCCCTATAAAACAGGCCATTCCTTGGAACGGAAACAGCACTGGGTCTTAGTAACTTGGGTAGTTTTTTAGCACTGGATTGTTTAGTTTGTGAAAATATTTGATTTAGACTGAGCTTGTGGCCTGATGATGTTTAGAAGAGTGCCAAAGTGTAACTCATAGGAGATGCCAGTAAAAACCATTTCTGGAAGAGGTGAATAATGGTTGCGTCATTTTCCTGGTAGGTGTAACCAGGCTGAAAATCCATCACTGCCATTTTTTAATGTGTTCCTAAGAATAAAGTCAACTGGTATTCTGTGAACTACGTTAAGTATCAAAATATCTGCTAGTGCTTTGAGTCACTGTCCCACTGTCTTTACATTGTTAAGGAAGCTTTGTTTCATCATTGTGTTTTATTGCCAAAAACAGCAGTAATATTTTTCTCTGACTTTAATGAGCATTTTTGTTCCAATGAAAAACCTGAACATACCAGATTTTTCATTGTGATTTAACTTTGATATCAAGCAAATTCTTATTAACAAACAAGTTGTTGTAAAATGTTTTAAAACTTCAATTCCTAAAATATCCTCCCTTAAATAAAGTCTAAAGACCAGTATAACTGGAGGATGGGGTGGGGGGAGTCACATTTGGTTAAAAATCAAACAAAGTCTTGTGAGTAACATGCAATAGGCCAACACAGCAGATCTGATTTCTAGATTAATAAAGTACAAACGGAAGATTTTACGACTCAAACAAGTACATTAAAAAGTGTTTAATTCTCCTTGGTTAGTTCAGGGTGCTTCTAGAAATAGTGAATGTACAATTCCCTGATGCCTGTTGTGAATGAACTAGACCTCAATAACTGATAAAATGTCTTTGTTTGTATGTATGCCTTTGGCTGTGTTAGAGAGCCTATTAGGAGACCCGAGATGCTCAAGTAGATAGAACCACAAACCATCTCCTGCTCCTTGTAGAGTATGGGTACAGGACAGAGTGGGAATGGACAGGTAGAATGGAAAGTGAATTACTGGCATCTGATAGATTTGGGTATACTGATTATGGTATGGGAGGCTGGTAGCAAGATGGAGTAGTGTGATCCCTATTTTTACTTAAGCCCTTAGACCTGGATCCTGTCTTTCAAGGAAGGGATATAACTTGCCATTCAAAAGGGTGTCATTGTACTAGGGCATGCCATCTTCATTAAGGAAGAGTGTGTGCACAGGCATAACTGGCTAATGGAGTACACGGCCCGGCTCCATGGGAAAGTCAGGCTGCTTTCTCCACAGCAGTTCTTAGGAACATTTCTCTATGACCTTAACCACAATTTATACTTGTCTATAAAAGAATAAAAAGAACAGAGTAAGAGAGAGAGAGACAAGTGAAGACAAACTCTTTTACGTTTTTTTCTTAGTTGGCAAACATTCTCAAAAGCCTTTTTTTTTTATTCCAACTGATCAGACTGCAAGTGTCTGTTTGATCAGATATTTGTACTGCCCTTATTTTAATTTTTTACTTAATTTTATGCCTGAGTCCAGGACCACAAGGAACACTCAAACAGGAATGGGCTGGGAGGAGGAAGCTAGATAGAACCTAGAGGAAACCCACAGTTTCAGACCAGGGTTCTTGGTAGAGTGACCATATAAGTTACCATCTAATCAGGAAAATTTTGAGAATAACAGTGGACACTATTAATAAAGAAGATAATAGGTGTGAAATAGGACTGACTTTGGCCATCCTTGATGTGTGGTAATTTGAATGAAGGGATGCGTAGGAAGCTGCTCTTGCTTCAACCCCAAACTCTTCCCTTTCTAAAGGTTTCTGTAAAATAACAAGGGGAGATTGAAAAACAATTTAAGCTGTGACAAAGTGAGAGAGTGGCATGGTCATACATACACTACCAAATGTAAAATAGATAGCTAGTGGGAAGCAGCCGCATAGCACAGGGAGATCAGCTCGGTGCTTTGTGACCACCTAGAGGGGTGGCATAGGGAAGGTGGGAGGGAGGGAGATGCAAGAGGTAGGATATATGGGGATATATGTATATGTATAACTGATTCACTTTGTTATAAAGCAGAAAGTAGCACACCATTGTAAAGCAGTTATACTCCAATAAAGATGTTAAAAAGAAAAGAAAAACAATGAGAAAATCAACAGGACCAAAACTTCTTTGAAAACAGCAAAATTGACAAACCCTTAGCTCGTCTGACAAGAAAAAGACAACTCAGATTTCTAAAATATGAAATAAAATGAGGGAAATTAATACTGAGCTTATAGAAATAAAAAGAAGAAAATGCTATCATCACCACATACAAAAATTAACACAAAATGGGTCAAGTCCTGGACATAAGAGCTAAAACTAAGAAACTCTTAGAAGAAGACATGGGAGTAAATTTTTATGATCTTAGATTAGACAGTGATTTCTTAGATATGACACAAAAAGCACAAGCAACCTAATTAATTAATGAGATTTTATCACAGTTAAGAAAGTGAAGAGATAACCTTTGGACTTCCCTGGTGGTCCAGTGGTTAAGACTTCGCCTTCCAGTGCAGGTTTGATCCCTGGTCAGGGAGCTAAGATCCCACATGCCTCGCAGCCAAAAAACCAAAACATAAAACAGAAGCAATATTGTAACAAATTCAATAAAGATGTAAAAAAAAATAAAGACAAGAAAAAACCCGCAGAATAGGTGCAAATATTTTCAAATCATGTATCTGGTAAGGGACTTGTAAAGAATCCTTACGTGTCAATAATAAAAAGGCAGCCAATTTAAAAATGGGCAAAGGATCTGAGTAGACATTTCTCTAAAGAAGATATACAAATGGCCAATGAGTACGTGAAAAAACTATCAATATCATCAGCCATCAATGCACATCAGCACCACCATGAGATACCACTTTGCACCCACTAGGATGGCTCTGACGGTAAAGACAGATAATAACAAGTATTGTTGAAGATGTGGAGAAATTGGAAGCTTCATACACTTGGTGGGAATATAAAATGTTGAAGCTGTTTTGGAAGACAGTCTGGCAGTTCCTCAAAAGATTAAACATAGAGTTTATATAACCCAACAGTTCCACTCCTAGTCATATAACTAAGAGAAATGAAAACATATGTCAACACAGAAACTTGTACCTGAATATTTATATCAGCTTTATTCATAATACCTAAAAAGTAGAAGCAACACAAGTGTCCATCAACGAATGAATGAATAAGTAAAATGTACTATATCCGTACAATGGAATATTACTTAGCCATATAAAGGAAAGCAGTATTGACACATACTACAACAGGGATGAACCTTGTAAACATGGTGCAAAGTGAAAGAAACCAGTCACAAAAGACCACACACATATTGCATGATTCCATTTACATGAAATGTTTAGAATAGGAAAATCTGTAGAGACAAAATAGATTAGCGGTTGCCAAGGACTGGTGGGGAGGGAGGAAAGTGAGATTGTGAAGGAAAGTGACTACTAATGGGTATGGGGTTTCTTTTGGGAGTGACAAAAATGTTCTAATACTGATTGTGGTGTTGGTTTCACATCTCTGCACATATACCAAAGAACATTGATTTGTATACTTTACACAGATGAATTATGTGGTATGTGAACTATTATCTCAATAAAGCATATATTTAAAAATTACAAGTGGTGGTTGCCCTGTAGCTGATTTGAACTTTGTGGCCCTCAAATCACAGGCATACACCTTCATGACACAACCATCCTGGGCAGCTTTGCTTTTATCTGTTTTACATATTGTGCGTCCATCCTCCCCCACCTGCCCCTGCCCCTGCCCCACTACCCTATTACTCCATAAGATTTTCTTTGAAGAAAGAGTACTGTGGCTAAAAGCAGTTTGAAAATCTCTGGAGACTGAGCTCCAGAACCAATTCCAACTCTAATAAGCCATTATTCTGATGCACTGAACTGAGAATTTGAATTTGGCCTAGATTACCCCATTCTTGCTCCATGTCAACAAAAGGAAAGTTGTGAACAAAGACAGTTTTTTCCCAACATAGCCGCACACAGGTGTGACTTAGTGGAAACTGTGAAACTCAGCCAGGTCTTCAATTCCCTAGTGTAGTGCTGTATCGCCAAGCTCTGCTTCCTGTTCTTGAATACAGTGATTAGCTAAAATAGAGACACCTGGTCCCAGCACCTTGCAAAATGGATTTTTTCTTTCAACATTTCAAAATATATTTATATATTGATGAAGCCTTTCTCTGAGAAGCCATCTGTCTGAAATCTGCAGCAATAACAAACTTCCCTAGACTTTATATATTCATAATGGTGTCTGTTGCTTCACTCCTCTATTCCTTTCTCCTCCTCCTTCCTTATTTTTTCATTCATTCATTTATTTACAAAGTGTATATTTATGAAGCATCTACTGTGTGCCCAGCATTAGGTATTTAGCACTGAACAAAATTAACTCGGCCCTATAATTATGGATCTTGCCATCTACTAGGGAGCCATATATTAACAACAAAAAGTTTTAAACAACGAAAGGTTTTTAAAATTTCAAATTGTAAGGGCTATGAAAGAAAGAAATAAGTTTCTGAGATAGAGATTATGGAGGTTGTGATTTTAAAAGGAACTCTGGAACCATATTGCCAATGTTCAAATCCCAACTTCACCATTTACTAGCTATGTGATTTTGAGCAAGTTAGTTAAGTTTTCTGGGCCTCAGTTTATCTTAAAATGGAAATAATAATAGTATCTACTTCATAGAGCTCTGAGGATTAAGTGAGTTGATGTAGAAAAGTGCCTAACATACACTAAGTGCACATAGAAACATGCCTGACACATTCTAAGCATCCAGAAAGTGTTATCTGTGTGTTGGTGGTGTTGCTTTAGAAAATATCAGGTCGTCAACTAGTTAGTTTATCATCATTGCTATATTAATCACCTTCATCACTGTCATCCACATATACTTATCTCACCACATATACATTCTCTGTGCACAGGATTTACAAAAATGGATGTGGTGTGTTTCTGGACTCAAGAATCCTACAATCTAGTAAAGAGAGCATAAGGATTCCGAGAAAATAGCAATATAAAACAGCATATGCTAAGTACCAGATACGTGATAAAGATAGTATGTCCTACAGGATTGAAGGAGAGAGAGTAGTCATTCTGGGCTCATAAAGGAAAGGGCTTCATAGAAGAAATGGACCCTTAAGAAAGAGGGCATTCCACGCTGGCATGAATGAAGATGTGGAGGCAGGGGGGTGAGTGTGAAGTTCCAGGAAGGAGAATTTGAATAGAGCAGTAACGACGGTGGTTTAAAGAGGAGGTCTCAGAATATTGGTTAAATTATTCAGTATGCAGTGGTCTGCCATGGCCAGATTCTGAGCTGGAGTGATCAAATAAGATTTCTATCACTGGTCTCCTGAGGCCCACTACCTCATACATTATACTTTCCTACCTGCAATCTCTCTGCTCTCCAATCTCCTACTCCCACTGCACATTTTGATGACATTAATTTTTCTCAAGCATCCTTTTGTCACTTATTTGCTTAGAAAGTTCTTCGTTTTCCATTATCCACAGCAGTTTCTCAGTTGTTAGTGTGCATAAAATTACTGGGATTTTATTAAAAGTGCAGGTCACCTCTCACCTTCAGGTAGGATACTTCTGGCGTGGGGCCTGAGAAACTGTTAAAACCCTAGGTGATTCTGACTCAGGTGATCAAGTGGCTCTGCTTTGAGGAAGACTGACATAAAACTAAGAGTCCAGGTTTGTTAACCTGCCACCTAGAATCTTGCTTTATCCAACCAAATTTTTCACTATTCTCATTAATACATCTTCAGTTTGAGCAAAATGGGACATTTCCTTTTCTGTACACTTATCTGTGCCCTGTTTTGTCTTCTGTCCCTTTTTCATTTATGTGGTTCCCTCAGCCTCAGTGTCCTCACTGCCATTTCAACAAGTCTTGCTTCTTTCAGTCTTGGTTCAGATGTGTCCTAACAAGCATCTTTATTAAGTATCTCTAACCTAGAAGGCAGGGTCCAAGTTTAACTGATTTTTATATCTACCTCCCCACACAGGGACCTAAATGAGCACCTTGCAAATGATTCAGTTCATTTGTTCCTCCCTTAATTTATTCAGTAAAATTTTTAAAAAAAATTTTTATTGGAGTATAGTTGATTTACAGTGTTTTGTTAGTTTCAGGTGTACAGCAAAGTGAATCAGTTATACATATACATATAGCCACTCTGTTTTTTTTTAGACTCTTTTCCCATATAGACCATTCAGAGTATTGAGTAGAGTTCCCTATGCATGTTCTTATTAGTTATCTATTTTACATATAGTAGTGTGTATATGTCAGTCCCAATCTCCCAATTTATTCTTCTCCCCCCTTATCCCCTGGTTACTATAAGTTTGTTTTCTACATCCTTGACTCTACTTCTGTTTTGTAAATAAGTTCATTTGTACCCTTTTTTTTTTTAGATTCCACATATAAGCAATATCATATGATATTTGTCTTTCTGTGTCTGACTTCATTCAGTATGACAGTCTCTAGGTCTATCCATGTTGCTTCAAATGGCATTATTTTGTTCTTTTTTATGGCTGAGTAATATTCCATTATATATATGTGTGTTTGTGTGTGTGTGTGTGTGTGTGTGTGTGTGTGTGAGACATCTTTATTCCTCTGTTGATGGACATTTATTGAGTGCTTACCATGTATCAAGCACTGGTGATAAAGTAGTAAAATAAACACACAAAAAGTCTCTGTTTTCATGGACCTTATATTCTAGTGGGACAAATGTTCTTAAGCATATATTGAAAGTGTTTTGTTATCTGTCAGGGCTATGTGGAATACTTTAGGAAAGCGAGAGACCAGTGCAAGAAACTAATTAAGGAACTCTAGTAATTAGCCAGTGTAGAATGGGAAGGGTCAGTGAAAACAGAAAATACAAAGGACACAGCAAGGGTAATTAATGAAATGAAGGAATGACCAGCAGTATTTGGTGGGGCCAGGAAGGAGTACTCAATATTTGAGCCTCTTGAGAAGGAACAAATAAATAAAAAGTTAAGGTATAGAGGTGATATTTTTGGGGAAAAGGTGTTTTTAAATGTTATGGTGATCTTTCAGGTGTGTGATATTAATAATGGGATATCTGAGTAGAAATGCTCAGTAGCAACTACAAATATAGGGGTCTTGTAAGAGCCCAGTCCTCTCTCCTTTTCCCCTTCTGCAACTCAACTCACAATATACTTTAAATCCCAGCTGTTCCAGGGCCAAAATCCTCCCAAGAAATATTCTATGTCTCATTCATTTGATTTTCTGAGGATGTGATATGACTCCATGCATTGGCCACATTTCCCTTTTCTCCAAGTATTTGTCTAGAATGAGACCTAAGCCCAACTCCAAAAAACCATCTCTAATGATAGCCCTTCCTTGAATGGCTCTTAGCTGATTAGGGATTTGGCTTGCTGGAGGAACTAGGAAGACATCGTAATTGAACCAGAGAGTCTTTTAAAATGGGGTATGGTTGTGTGTCATCATCTCCCTATGTGACAATCACTGTGGTCATTTATGATTCTTGGGAAAACAGGCTAAGGTTGGAAAGGCAGATTGTTAAATCATTGTTCAATCATAACACAGAGACTGATTGGGAAGCTGCCTGCAGAGCCTGGAAAATCATCTTTCTGAATTCTTGTAGTTGATCCAGGCAAAAAACTCAAATCATTTTAGACTCTTATAATACCCAACATCCAGTTCGTCAGCAAATACGGGTTGTGTGTGTGCGTGTTATCATATAAAATTTTATTACCTGACTTCCCCACTAGAATGTAAACTCCATGAAGGTAAGGACTTTGTTTCTGCTATATCCCCAGCCAGTGCCTAGAGCATAGTAGTTGTTCAATAAGAATTTGTTAAGTGAATGAATAGTGTGAAATAAAATTGTTATTCCACATCTTGCTCAGTAATGTTGACATTGGCTCATGTTGAAGAAACTCAAGAAATATTTTATCCCAATGAAATTATTATAGCTAAATTCTAAACATTAACCATACTTGACTGAATAATGTTACCTTAAAAATACTGTTGACCCTTGAACAATGCAGGGGTTAATCTGTGTATAACTTACAGTCGGCCCTCTGTATTCGAGGTTCCTTTGCATCTGTGGGTTCAACAAACTACAGACTACATAGTACTGTAGTATTTACTACTGAAAAATATTTGCATATAGGAGGATCCGCGCAGTTTAAACTTGTTCAAGTGTTAACTATAATATTTTTTTTTAAAAAATAGAAACTTTATTCCTTAACTGGTTTAGAGAGATGTAAGTTCTTCCTAGACTTTGTTACTACTTTAATGTTTGTAGAAATGATGCTTGATATTTGGGAGGTAGTAATGTACATTTTCCTTCTAACTTTTAAACTTTTATTCAAGCAGTCCCACATGACTGGGAATATCCTTAAGGTATAGGTTGGATTACCTTCATTAATGTACAGAAAGTTTCTTTCTTAGAACTGCAAGAATTACTTGGGATATATCAGCATATGAAAATTTACGAATGTTGTAGGGCTAGCTGACCAGAGCTAAAGTTAGGAATACTTAACCTGATTTAGAGAATACTTCAAATCTCTAAGGATTGAAGGGAGAGGTTAATATGATCAAAGCAGTTTGTGTGGAAGGCCATTTTGACCTAGTGATGATTTTTATGGAGTAACAGAGAAGAACAAAGTTGTTCTAATAGAAAAGAAGAAATGGCTGCAGGGCATAAGCAAATGTTTCTCTCAACATCTTGACTATTTTGCATTTCAAGTCTGTTGCATCATTAAGGTATTGATAACATATGACACACAGAATCAATATATAGCTTTAGTTCAATTTGGATTTAATCTGCCATCATGAAGTTAAAGGGGAGCCAATAAAAGTTTGTAAATGACCCTGTATTCTATAATGTCTTGATGTACTTCAATAAAATCAGATACAGTGTAGAGAATACTGATATTCAGGTTCACTTTGAAGAAAATCTACAGTTAACTGAACCGGGTTTGTTTAGATTTAGTAAATAGAATATATAACAATGAAAATCATCTTAATATTTTTGTTAACTATATTCTGTTTGACAATGAAAATCAGCTACTGGTTAAAGTTAATTATGGATATACTTAAACCATTTTCATTATTTTTCAACTTGTATTGAATATTAGGGGGAATTTTTTAACACATGCTTTTGCTTCATTTCCATAAACTCTGCATAGTTTCTTTAAAAAAGCGTATGTGATTTGAGGGATAAAATAATCAAGGATTCGTACGGTTTTTTATCGATAGAAATTTCTCCAAGTTCAACTCTAGTTTTCTTATCAGAAAAATCAGGTTCATAATTGCAAGGCAAAGGCCAACTGGAATAGTTAATAAGCATATTCTACTTCTGCAGTGCTGCAGAAACTAAATGCAAACTTTTCTGTGACTCTTACAGAGAATGCATAGGCTGGGTAAACTTTCATCTGCTTCAGGGTCGGGGCTGATTCAATCTTACTGCAAGTTTATGAGAGTGGCTGATGTGATACAGTTGTTTCTAGTAAAATCAGGCTAGCTCTAAGGAGCCAATCTAAGTCAGTCTGTAAGTAAAATTCTATGAGAAACAGACTCCAACTCAGACACAATTGTAAACCCTGATATAATGAGGACTTGCAGCTGATTTAATCCTATTGAAAATCTTTAAGCAGCCATGGGACAAAATGGTTTCCACATTGACATCAGTGGAATGAACCTTGGATTTCATCAGTATGAAGAGTTGTTACCTTGTACACATAGGAGCCACTTTTTAAGAATTAACATCATGGCCATTTCAAAGCAGGTTGTTGTTTCTAAGATGTACAGGCATCTACTTTGATTAAGATCCGAGCTCCCAGAATGTGTCAGTATTTATTTTTTAAAAACTGAATTCATTATAAAAAGCAAACAAGTCAGACTTAAACTACGGAGTTAGTATAAATCAGTTAGACCTAGTCTCCTTGAACAAAAATGGCCAACCTATTCCAATTATATATGTGAGAGATGTAGAGAAAGAGAGAGAGAGAATCAGAACTGTTTCTGAGTTAAGACTTTGTATGTGAAGTCTTGCCTGGAACTAATTTTTTTTTTTCATGAATTTAAAAGCCCCTGAAAATAAGCTTATGCTGTGAAATCATATATGTTTGAAAGGACAGACAGGTACAAAAGTCTTCAGTGTCAGCTCTGCTGATAAAATCTCAATAAGTAGGATTTGAATTTGTATGGATAGGTTGGTGTGTATACTTATTTTTTTTTTTGGTTGTTTATCATATTGAAACAGACATTGATAAAGATCTAGGTATTACAGTCAGTTTAGCACTAGAATTGGTCCCTTTTCATAATTTACAACTTAAATTAAGACAATAGACCGAATACAACTACAGTAAAACACAACCTTGCCTGAACTATCTCCATGCTTCTTTTATTGCAGTTAGCACTGGTCTTGAAATGTGAATATTTCAACTGATACTTAACAGGCAGTACTGGCCTCATACTGTAACTTCAAAGAGCCGGAAAAGTAACTTCATGAAAGGGAAAACTTGAAACTATAGTACTCTTTACCATTCTATCTGTTAAGCAGTGATGGGTATCATTAGTTCTGCTCTTTTGCATAATTACTGCAGTATTGTGAAAACTTTCTGCCATCCAACTGGGAACAATTATATCATGTGGGCTCTTGTATAACATTTGACTCAGAGAAATAAAATATAAAAAGCCCTTGTTTTCTAGCACTCTGTAGTACCCAAGTACGTACAGTGCTTGTTCAAGTTTGTTTTTTAAGTAAAAAATAACATGGATTGGTAACACTGAAGGAGGCATTTCGTATCAAAGTCAATTTATTCTTTATAATTTTTTTAAATTTAATGTGCTTAGATAAATTTTATCTAGCACATCACTGAGTTGCAGTGGTAGTTTGTCTATAAAATGATAAAAGTTCATGAAGTGTAATGCTGACATCACTGAAAATTTGAGACTTAAAAATACACTTTTATTGTTCACTTGACTAAATTAAGCAAGGTGAAATGAAGTATCTCTGATTGGTACAACAATTTGCTATTTATCTAAAGCTTCCAGTGTAGACTATCTCTGTGTTAAAGGCATACGACAACCTTTCCCAGGAGCACCACCATACCCTGTCCCCCAAACCAAACTTTTTAAAGATACAGCTAGAAGAGTATATTTGAAAATATTTAGGCAATGAGGCACATAATTTTTTTAAGTTTTTAAAAATTCTCCCTTGTAATTCCAGTATGTAAAACCATTAAAACACTGTAACCAACTTTTTTTTATATTTGATTTTGTAAGATAGCATGTTTACTGTTTTGAATATACGACTACATTTTAGCAAGAGCAGCAAAATTAGAATTAATGTCACAGTGATATACAAATGTGATTGTCACTTTGATTTTGTGGTTTCACACTTGACTTTATCATAATTTGTAAGATGTGAAAAGTGAGCTCATGACTGGCAAAAGATATTTTGATCAAGGTTAAAGTATAACTGCTGCTGTTATGTAACCATAATTTTGATGAGAAGGTGGGAAAATATGTGGATATGTTTATGTCTGGTGTATAAAGATTCCTTAAAAATACAGATTAAAAGGAATAATGTGAATTAAAATATTGGAATAGGTGCTGAATTGCCATTTTTGTCAGCCATCAAAGCAAAAATTATGTTTTAGTCTTTGTTAATTCTCGGGGTTGGTTTGCACATACTTTAAATTTTTTAATATCTATTTACTTGCAGCATATTTATTAATATGGCTAACTTTTGAATGTGCTCGTAAAAATGTTGATATGACCAAACAAGAAGTTTCAATCAATCAAGCTTATCTTTCTCCACTCCAGAGTTCTACTGCAGAGCATCTAATTAATGTCATTTGAAATTATTTTAATGCATTCTTTGGTATTGTCACATAAAGTGTGATTTTAGCCACTACTCCTGAGATACTGTGGCTCTTACCAGACTCCAAGGTGAGCTAGTAAACTTACCTATCTCAGTACATTAAAAGGAGGAATTAGCTTCCCTAGCTACTAGTCCAGCTTTCAGCACCCTTTCCGTGGTGGCTATCTGTACCACATATAGCTGTGAAAGGATGGGGAAATGCGCTGAAACGATCTAAGAAGTAAACTATCAACTTGACATGTTTTCCTAGCCATTGAAAACCTTCTCATATTGAAACCCATTGATAGTGAAACTGTAGAATTCCTGTGATTTAAGTACCATCTGGTTGTGCTCAAGGCTTTAAAGCTGTTATCTCTGCATAAAATTTCAGAGTCCTATATTTTTTTCTTCACCAAACTATCCATTTTTAAGCCACAAATATTTTTCCAGCTTTTTCAGATTTTATCTGAAAGTATATTTTAACAGTATTTAAATAGTTCTTAAACAATAACAATTTATCTTGATAGATGGCATGCTGTGTTTTTTCATTTTATTTTAATTAGCCATTGTGGAACCAAATTCCCTTTTGTTTTAGTCTTTTGAATATTGTTTAATTATAGTTATCATGCCAGATATCTTAAAGGTTATTTTACCAATACAGTTTCATTTAACATAACCCATATGGAATCAATAGCCCAGTTTCCTAAAGTGAATGCTTGGAAAATCTTACATTCATATGTTAAGAGTACACATCCTTTCCTCATTAGTTGGAAAGTACAGGGATTTTGGCACAGGTTCTGTGTGGAAGCATTGTGCAGCTTTTATATGGATTTTGTTTTTAGCCTTTGATGACACTGTTTAGAATAGGAAGTATCTAATAAGTAAAGCATTTTGTCTCAAGTGCTGCCAGTGTGTTTAATATATGCCTGGAGGTCTGAAACATTATCTTCTTCGCTGCAGTAATATGCATTTAATTCTCTGAAAGCAGAAGGTCGAACTTTTAAAAGGGACGCAAAGTACATTTTCAAACAGAATAATTCAAAACATATGGAAGAGGGGACCAGAGTAATGTACAGTTGGTTTTTATGGTTTAATCATGATCATGTTAATGCACACCAGTAGCTAATTAAAGAAAACTTTTATTGTTCATTTTAAATGAGTTAGGTAAAGAGTGGGAGAGCTGATGTAATAGCACTGCTCAGAGATACATGTTTCTGCTGCATTCACTAACAGCAAGCAGATATTGCTATTTTTGACAACTTAAATTATTAGTCCCCTTGGACAATAATAAAGGAAAAGTTATTTTCAGAGTTACTACACTGTGAACTTTTCTTTTTCCACAAAGGAATAGTAAATTGATGCCCAAGTTTAGGGCTTAGCACACATAATTAGTTATAAAACCTTCTTGATAGGCCAGATACTCTTCAATATAATAGATAAATCTGCAGTGGACTGGTGACAAGCCAATGGATTTTTAAATATGTCTCAAAATCACCAGATTATTTATTTCAGTCCTACAAATAGTGCAGAAACTTAGAAAACTGGAGGAAGTCTTGACTTTTAGCCGATTTTTAAGAATTTAGTCGTCCTAATACTGGGAAAGTTGTACTCCCCCACCCCCACCCCCCAATAAGAGAGTCTTTCATCTCTGGGTCATTGGTTCAAATTCCATTCTGCTCAGTAGTGAGTAGAACTAGTTACCATCAGACTTCTGTTCAGTAACCCATGTGACCCAAGCTGATAGCTGCCGTCCTGCCCCTGCTGGTTATTTATATCGCAAGATCGTGCTCCTTGACATTCACTAGAGTCTAATGTGACAGTCTCAACAGGTAATAGGGCTGGACACTGCATTTCTTTATCTTTACCTACAGGTGGTTTGTTTTTGTCGTATTAACACTGATGGGGAACACTTTAAAGAAAGAGAGGCTAGATTTTTAAATACAAATTTGTAAGTCAGAAAAAGACAGTGTAATGCTCTGTGCATAGAAGGTATAGTCTCATATAGTTAACTGCGGTTGCCTTTCCTGATTGAGAGAATAAAGATAGTTGAGTTCCTGATTTGAGTTTCTTGTGCAACTCAACATAAAGGATTTTTTTAGTTATGCTGTACACAGATATTTGGTGTACAAAATTGGGCAGTAAATCCTAGATTACTTATGTACTTGATTTTATTATCTTTTCACATATTATTTGAGAATTCCTAACTGGTAGTGGATTTGGAGGTATATTTGAAATTTTTATAATAGGTAACTAATACCTTTCCAATTAAATTGTCCTTTTGATAATTGCCTTATTTTTATTTTACTGAATTTTAAAATTAAATACATTCATTTGCTTGGCCAGCACACAGTTATTGAGCTTTACTATGTGACAGGCAATGTGGTGTGTGCTACGAGTACTGATGGCATTCTCTCCTACCCGTAGTCTGACCTTGGGATTAATCTCTTTAAGCCTCAGTTTCCTCAGGTGTAAAATGGGGATAACAGTATCCCCTTTAAAGGGTTGTAACACTTAGTAAAGAAAATGTATGTAACGTGCTAACAATGTTTGGCAAATAATAAACATACTCAGTGTTATTTTTTATCTTCAATTGCTCACAGTATCTGAGACAGACCAGTGTTTGAAAAGTGCTATAATAACTATTAGTTTGTTACAAAAGCATAGAAGCTGAAAAGACTAACACCGTCTGGAAAGGTTGAGAAAGTCTTCACAAAGAAGTTGACTTCTTTTTTTAACTTACCCTTTATTGAGTGCCTACTACGTGTGGTCAATACATTAACACATTTAATGACGCAACAACTTTGTGGGTCGAGTATTAATGTCCCCAGTGTGAGGATGAGCATCTAGCAGAGACAGAGGATTTCTTCAAGTGTGATCAGTGCAAAACGTGGAGGATGCAGATAAGGAAAGAGCTCATGAATATGTCTAGACAGACCTTAAAGAGTACAGTATACACATATGTTTACATATTAACAATTATGTATTTCTAGTCTGCAGAGCAATTTTTTCATTTAATATTGTATCAGAAACTAACATCTCATCAAACATTTATGGATCCTCTCTTCAGTGTGCTAGGCACTGCACTATTCCTTGGTGATAGACAGAAGCAAAATGATATGGCCCAATCCCTCCAGCAGTCCTTCACCTGGTAGAAGAGACAAACACACAACAGCTGCCCATTATCAGGCATTTACTATATGCCAGGCAGTGTGCTGACCTCTTTAGGTACATTAGCTCATTGAATCCTCATACTAACCCCTTGAGGTCGGATTTATTATCCCCATTTTACAGATGAGATTATGTAGTCTTAGAGTGGATTGTAATTTGTCCAGTAATGTACAATTAGCAGGTGTCACACTCGACCCTACTTCTCTCTGACTCTAAAGCCTTTAGATTGTTTTAATACTATCTGATACTGCCACCACAGAACATTTTAGTAGAAAATAATAAATTCTAAACTAGAAGTCTGAGTTAACTATTAGGATCACCAAGCAGGAAAAGAGTTGAAAGCAAAACTCTCAGACAGGTGTCATTGTTCTGAGTCTTCATGGATAGCTAAATGTTTGCCAGCTACATCGAGCTCAGAAGGGGGCTCCAGGAAGGGAAACAGCATGGTATACCTAGAATGGTTTAAAAGAAAGTGGTGTCTTCAGAGAACAGGGATTAGCTGTTTTTGTTTCAAATACCTGAGGCTGGGTTTTTCTAACAACAATGTGCCTTCCTCAACAACTTTAGAATAAATTAACAAAAACTATTATTTGAAAAATTTTAATGACTATAACATCATTGTCTTGAATTATTTAACTGTCCTTTAACATTTTCACAAGCAACTTATAATTTGTAGCATGTGGAAGAATGATACTGTATTTACCAAATTAAGGAACAGCCTAAAAAATGAGAAGCAATACCCAGTACTTTGGGAATATTTTTCCACTGCTGATCGTAATATAGTTTAGTGCACCCTTTATGGAAAGGTGCTGGCAATATTTGACAACCTTAAACTTCTTCATACCATTTACCTAGTAATCCCACTTCTAGAATCCTCTTAAGAAAATCTTATTAGATGTTTGTCATAGATGTTTGTTGGCAAAAGTTGAATACCTGAAACTCCAATTATATGGGAATAGTTGAACAAATTATTCCTAACGCTAAATGAAATATTATGCAGCTTTTTAAAATGGCATTTATGAAGAGTATATTAGCATGTAAAAAAAATTGGGTTGCAGGGACTTCCCTTGTGGCCCGGTGGTTAAGAATCCGCCTGCAAATGCAGGGGACACAGGTTTGATCCCTGGCCCAGGAAGATCCCACATGCCGCGGAGCAGCTAAGCCCGTGCGCCACAACTACTGAGCCTGCGCTCTAGAGCCCGTGAGCCACAACTACTGAGCCCGCGTGCTTGGAGTCCGTGTTCTGCAACAAGAGAAGCCACCACAATGAGAAATCCATGCACCGCAACGAAGGGTAGCCCCTGCTCGCCCCAACTAGAGAAAGCCCGCATGCAGCAACGAAGACCCAACGCAGAGAAAAAAAAAAGGGTTTCAAATTTGTCTCTACAGTATTATTATAACCATAAAGGGGTGGGGGTGGGAGGGAACCTATGGACAGGTAGGAAAAAAGATGAAAGGAAATACACTGAAAGATTGCCATTGGCTATGTTTGGTAATAAAATGGGGGTCGGGAGGATTTTGTTTTTCTCTCAGACGTTCCATGATTTCTTTAATGAATCTGAATGACTTCAGTGAAAAAGCAAGTGAAATATCTAGGTCTCAAATAGTGTATCACAAACTAATGGTTGGGAGACTAAAAAAGGGAACCAAAGAATCAGACTGGAGGTCTTGCTGTTGTGCTGCCAAAGTAGTCATAACTGCTGCTACCACCAAGTTGTTCTTTGTTCTCTATGTAGGCAATTGGTGGAAATTTTTGAGAAATCATGGATACATTCAGTGCACAAAGGGAAAATCCACCTTCAAGGGTTTTAATTACTTACATTTTGCTTGATCACTTACACTTACCCTTGTTTCAAGTCCTATTGTAGTAAAGGAAAATAAACATCGTTTTGAATGGCACACATTTAGTTTTCTTTGTCCTTCATAATTTAGGACTACTGACTTTTCCCTCTTTTACTATCCAAAATCCTATAAATCAGTTTTATAATGACAGGGTAAACAATATAAACTACTCCTGCGTAAAATATAATTTCAACCAATAGTAATCATGATTTGGAAACAGTTTATTATACTACTTGGAAGATCACGGTAAAGAATACTAACTACTGTAACTCTTTAAAAGGCAAAGAAAGTAAAGTCTGACACGAAAAGGTACATTTTATTTATTTATTTATTTTTTCTTTTGGCTTGTGGGGATCTTAGTTCCCCGACCAGGGATTGAATCCGCGCCCTCTGCAGTGAAAGCGCAGAGCCCTAACCACTGGACCGCCAGGGAATTCCTCTGAAAAATATATTTTAATGATAGAAATGCACATTTGATGTTTATCCTAAGTATTGTCTTGGCATTTTAACGTGAATAATTTTTTTGAAAGAGCACCTAGTTTCTTTTTATGATTACTGTCAGTTATACTAGACCCATTTTTTTTTTTAGACCCATTTTTAACATGCTTCATATAGTAACACTTGGAATATAACTAGCTTAAAATATTTTATTATTTTTCCTTACAGATCTCTAAGCAAGAACAGAAAAAAATGGATACATATGATGGAACCATGGCTGATACCTCATCTCGGTACAGTGGTGCTCAGGATAGTGGAATTGGCAGTGACAGTGTTAAAATCAGAATCGTACAAATAGAGCAGCACAGTGGTACCAGTCAGCATCGCATTGCCCGTCCCTCACGCCAGTCATCAATTGTAAAAAATCTAAATTTTATTCCTTTTGACATATTCATTACTGCAAGTAGAATCTCACTAATGACCTATTCCTGTATGGCCTTGCCCAAGTCAAAATCACAAGAACAAAAGGATAATGAAAAAACAGGCAAGAGTTCATTAAATCTCCCGGAAGTTGATTCAGACGTCGCTAAGCCCAGCCAGGCATGTATTTCCATGGTTACAGCAGAAGATCTCTTAAGCAGCAACATATCTTTTCCTTCAGGGAAAAAAATAGGGGTCATCTCTCTGGAAAGTCTGCATGCATCCACAAGGTCATCTGCTAGACAAGCGCTTGGCATAACTATCGTTCGGCAACCTGGACGAAGAGGAACCGGTGACCTGCAGCTAGAACCTTTTTTGTACTTTATTGTGTCCCAGCCTTCTTTGCTTCTGAGTTGTCACCACAGAAAGCAGCGAGTGGAAATATCCATTTTCGATGCTGTGCTTAAAGGGGTGGCCTCTGATTACAAATGTACAGGTAAGAGCCTTCAAATTTACTGGGGTGCTAATCACTACTACTACATACTAAGTTTTAGTCCCAAACTTTGAATATTGATCAAGCAGAAAACAGCTGGCAGACCAGACAAGACTTCTTTTCTCTACAGAATATGTAAATATGTAAAGTTCATGTCCCACAGCTGAATCATGTTTAAGTAAATGTTTGAAATGTAACAGGGTTTTTAGCCTTAGTGTTCTTACTGTGCCTCTGAATTTTTTTTCAGGAACTGAATGAAACAGGGGCTCTTTCTGGGCTATTGAAATGCTTAACAATTTCCAGTGATTAGGAAGCAAAGTGTTTTTTTCATATTAATAGCCCATAGGTATGCTTTCCATGTCAATGCAGCTGTTCAGGTAAAAAAAGAAAAACCTTAGGAAATGAAGTTTATTGTTTCGGTATTCTTTTGTCCTAATCATCTTGCTGTAACAGCATAATATTAAGTGTATTTGAGAAGGTTTATTAGTAAAGTAAGATGACCTAAAGATTTTATACATCTGGGCTTCCCTGGTGGCGCAGTTGTTAAGAATCCGCCTGCCAATGCAGGGGACATGGGTTCGAGCCCTGGTCCGGGAAGATCCCACATGCCGCAGAGCACCTAAGCCTGTGCGCCACAACTACTGAGCCTGCGCTCTAGAGCCCGTGAGCCACAACTACTGAAGCCCATGCGCCTAGGGCCTGTGGTCTGTGACAAGAGAAGCCGCTGCAATGAAAGCCCGCACACAGCAACAAAGACCCAAGGCAGCCATAAATAAATAAATAAAATTTTTTTAAATGCTACTTCCTTTTAAAAAAAAAAAGATTTTATACATCTACAACAAGCGCATTTATTAGTGGTGTTGGCCAGCTGGCTCTTCTTGCCCCATCCAAACCTTCCTTATAACCTGAGAGTGTCATATATTATAATAATTATATTGAACTTCTGAAGCTTGTTGCCTGTTGAGACTAGGAAAGTGATCAGGGGTTCAGATTTAAGACGTATGGGCTGTTAAGTAACAAGAGCTAATGAAAACAGGGCCAAAGAAGATACAGAGACCTTTTCCCTGAGTTAATGTAGAATTAGAGATTTGGCGGGCAAGACTACCAGAGAGGGTAGCTGGATCGTCTTAAGATCCAGTATTGGAAGAGGGCCCTAGCAAGCTCGGGTATAATTCAGGCATTTTATTGTTCTCAGGTGGTCCCGTGTAGCAGATGGACGCCAGCAGTGAGGTATCTGGAGAATTTGTCCAATCTGGAAGTCAGGCTGGTTCATTCTTGTCATTAAGGAGAATCATTTTACACAGCAGGCTCCTGGAGAGTAGATAGCAGGTGTGAGGGTCAGGATTCAGCCCAAGGACGTAGGTTCAAAGGAGCCCTTGGCTCTTGCAGAGGTATAGTTCAAGTCCTCTACTTTAGAAGGTGGTAACTGGCCAGTTGCTAAGGAGGAAAATCATAGCGTTACCTCCTAGGCTGCCTGCTGGCCCTCTCTCCATTGATGTGCTGGTGCTGGCTCATACTGGCTCAAAAGAGCTGATTGTTAAATTTTTAGGAACTTTGAAAGACCGTTGTTAAGCCACTGGTAGTTTAAATCGCCATAGTGAGAATATTTACACCACAGATACTGGCAAATGCTGTCAATCAGCTGTCCTGCTCTGAGAGCCAGATGTTCAACATTTACCAGCCACCACTGCCTCCCTTCTTCAAACATGTTCTCATTTACTGAGTGCCTGTAATATAATGGGTACTTCAGGTCACTGGAGATGGGAGAAGTGCTGAAGTAGTTGATGTTATATGATTCAGGGACTCATGCCTGTAGACCTGATACCTGTTTGGGTGTCTGCTTAGCATTGGCAGAAAGTAGGTGTAGGACTGGGAGAATAAAAGTTAATTCCAAGCCCCTCCTTAAGTGCTTTCAGCTGCAGTTGCTTTATGGGTGGGTGGCTTTAGCAGCTTCTACTAAAAGATACTAAGTTCAACAAAGTTATCAGGGCTCATAGCAAAGGTGTACATTTGAATTGTAACTGGTTCCTAGGTTGAAATAATAAAGTATTTTTTGTTTAAAAAAACATCCTTGTGCATAGACCAATGTGGAACCCAATTTCAGTAGATGAAGTTTAGGATGAAGGTTATGGGCCAGATTGAGTATAGGGGATTTACCTGTGGGAGGAAAAAGTCTTACATATCTCTTAAGGAGCATCCTTTGCATAATATTCTTGTGGATGCCTTTCCTTACACAAAAAGCACCTTCTTGGACATTTACACTATGCTAATAGAGTCATCAGTATAAGTTAGCATGTTTCTTAAAAATGAATTTAGTGATTTGGAGAAATTTGTCTGAAAACAAGTAGGTAAAATACAATGGCTAAAAAACAAAAAGTACAACTAGCAATTATTGAGTATTCAGTCTGTGCCAGGCATTGTACTAACTGCTTTAAATGCATTATCTCACTTAATCCTCATAACAACTCTGTGGGAAATATGTTCCCATCTTACATAAAAAGAAACTAAAGTTTGGAGAAGTAACTTGTCCAAGATTACAGACTTAGCAATAAACAGAGCTAAAATACAAAACCAAGATTTTTTGGCCTTCTGAGTCTCTCAACCTGTATGGCTCCATGAAGTGGACAGAAAGATGTGAATTGCAGTTGTCAGTCAACCTCCATTGTCCCTCTCCAGACCATGCAAACGGTTCCCTTTATTTGTTTTAACTGGTGACTTTGCATATATGTGTCCATGATGTGACTACACAGTACAGCCTCTCTTGGTAAATGACAAACCTGAGTTGAAATTCTAACTCTGTCACTTAGGAGACGTGTACCTACCTATCTATGTCATAGGGCGATTATGAAATCGAAAAGAGATAATTAATGAAAGTACTTAGCATTGAGTCTAGCAAGTAGTAGGCCCTCATAAATGTTTGCTGCTACTGCTTTAGTTATTAATATCAATATATAGTAGAAAGATTACTAAATTAGGAAGCAGAAAGCCTGGGATTTAATTGTTCCTGTTAATTAGCAGAGTGATCTTAGCCCGGCAGTTCACTTCTTTGGGTTTCTGTTTCCTTATGTGTAAAATGTGATGATTATAAAAGATACCAACAAGGCTCATTCCAGATCTAAAGTTTTATCATTCTGTAATTTGGAATTCGTCTCCCCATACTTACCTTTCTAAAAATATTTAAACTAGCTTTGGCCTCAGGAAGTTGACATCTGTAAGCCACTACCCTATCAGATTACAATTTATTTTGACTTGTTTTAAAGATGTAAGTTTTCTTTTGATATTCTAGTGGAACACTAATTAGTTTATTCAGTACTTAAATACATAAATTTTATTAAATATTCATGAAGTTATTTTTCAAAAACTGATTTGAGGAATTTCTATTTTAAATTGGTCCACTTGAATGAACTATCAAAGTTCCATTACCAATTTAGTCATCCAGAAACGCTTCATGTAGCACTTTTAATCCTGAAGAAAGCAGTGTTCCATGTCCAGGATTCTTTTGAAGCTTTGAAATAGTAACCATGTGGGTAAGAAAAAAGAGAAAAATATGAATAACCGTAACACTAACATTCATGGGGAAGAGAAGGAGTAAAGTGGAAGTGGCCAGTTGCATTTCTGGATTCTGAAGTGAAGGGGCTATTGGCAATGTATTAATTGGAGGGACAAAAAGGGGTATCACCAGGCAGCTAACTTTCTAAGAAAGGTCAAGGAAAGGTTAAAGGCATCACAAGTTAAATATGAAAGAAGAAACATGTTATGTCTTTCTGTAGTGTTCATACTTTCTCTCTTGATTCTAAAATTAATCCTTTTTTGTAAGGTAACTCAAGTGGCAGCCAACCAGTAGCAGTTTTAGCATATATGTGCAGTTCAGTGATCACCCAATTTCAGCATTTCAGATGTGGCCAGAGGTTGTTTTGGAGATAATGGATTTTCTTTCTTAGGAGGACAGAAACATTTGATTGTAAAAAAACTTTTAGCACAACAGCGTGTAACTGTTTACTGTTTTATGTAAAAGTCAAACTATTATTATATATGCTAATGTTACTTTGTATGGAAATCATATGGAACAAAAAGTAAACAAAGAATTTTGTGTCACTCCTTCAAAACACTTATCATGTTCAGAAGATAATTTTCAAAAAAATCATAATTCTTATATAAATACAAAATGAACATGTCAAAGATTTTACTTAACTCATTAATTAATGAGGGAACCAATAAGAATGTTACAAAATAATTCATACACAGGAGACCTCTAAGGCCCTGGTCATCTCAGAGGTTTTGATTCTCTAATTCATTAGGATCATAAAAATGGTAAGAGCCATTTGATCACTGACTTCATTCATTGTTTAATCATGGCTCTGGGTAATTCTAAAAAGATGGGAGTACTTTTCACATTAAATTATGAAGATGTGATTTTTATTTGACATATTCAAGAGATTGCAGTGAAGACCCTGAAAGCAAATACTAAAAATCCTTTGAGCATTGTTGGAATATAGTATTATAGCTCGAGGTAACTATTTTAAATTAATCAGCATGGTTTTTAAAATCACACCCCCCTCTTTTAGACAATCAACTTGACATTATTTTAGTATGAACTTATGATCCCTAGTGTGCCTTCATTTCTACACTCAGGCAATCTTTGGGAATAGTCATTCATTTTTTCTATTTGAACCCTGGCTATTTATCAGACATATTCAAGATGCTGAGGAACCAGTAATAAGACCCAGTTTCAGCCTTCAGGCATCTCTCATCATTTAGTAATTATACTTATTATAGCTAATGATGAACGTTTAACAGGATATGGATCTTCATGACATGGAGAGCTTGTGAAATGCTTGAAGTTAAGTAAGAGTTAAGTAAGAACTGTAAGTTCTACTTCCGGAGAAACAATTTAGAAAAGCTTAGTATCATTTGTATGGGATGGTTTAAGGAAAACTGCTAGGATTTTGAGGAATGATATAGGGCTACTCTTCATTTTATTTTTAATTTTTTTAGTAGTAATAGATTTTTCCCTAGCTGCAATTCAGAATAATTTTTAGTATTCTGTTTATCCATTTGCTTTTTGGCTGTGTGTCTTTGTAATGTATTTTAGTGGTTGCTCTGACGTTTCCAATATATATGCTTAATCTTTCACAGTCAGTCTAGTTAGTGGTAATATTTTAACAGTCCAAGAAAATGTAAAAGCCTTACAATCATAAAGGTCTCTTTACCCTTCCCCAATATATATTACATCTACACGTACTGAAAATCCTACCAGATAAGATTTTGACCTTTGTTTCAATAATCTTACATATTTTAAAGAACTAAAGAGGAAAAAACTAGTATGTTTTATATTTCTCCTAGGAATTTACCATGTCCAGAGCTCCTCCTTCACTCCTAAAGTTCTGGGTTTTCCTCTGGTATATTTTCCTTCAGCATTAAGAACTTCTTTAGCATTTCTTTTAGAGCAGGCCTGTAGCAACAAATTCTCTTAGTTTTCCATTATCTGGGAGTATTATTTTCTCTGTCTCTCATTCCTGAATGATATTTTTGCTGGATATAGAATTCTAGGTTGACATTTCTTTCAGCACTTCAGTGATACTGTTCCACTCTCTTCTATCCTCTGTGGTTTGTGATGAGAAATTCATGATAATTCCAATCCTTGTTTCCATATACGTAATGTGTTGTTTTCCTCTAGTTGCTTTCAAGATTTTTTTCTTTATCTTTCGTTTCCTGAGATTTATTATATGATGTGTCTGGCTTGATTTCTTTAAATTTATCCTGTTGGAGGTTCTCCGAGTTTCTTGACTCTGTAAATATTTTTTTAACTAAATTTAGGAACTTTTTGGCTATTCTTTCTTTAGATATTTTTCTGTACCAATCTTCCTACTCTCCTTTTGGGACTCCAAAGTTAAGCTTTTTTACATTGCTCTTCAGATCCCCGAGACTCCATTCACTGTTCTTTCTTTTTTCCTCTCTGTTCTTCATATTGGATAATTTCTTTTGGATTTTTCTGTTTTAATATTTCCATTTGGTTATTTTTTTGTAGTTTCTATTTCTCTTCTGAGAACTTCTATATTTCCATTTATTTCAAGCATGTTTACCTTTACCTCATGAAACACAGTTGTAATTCTTCCATAATATCTTAAATGCTTGTGTCACTGCCACCACAGCACAGCCACTGCATTGTACAGCTTTACACACACACACACACACACACACACACACAGCCCACACTTGGGGCAAAACTAGGATAGAAAAAAGAAAACTAAAAAGCAGCTGGTTTCCCCAACAGTATTGAAAACAGGGGTCTTATCTTCCAGACAGGGTTTCTGTTGGACTTTCGGCTGTTCCTGCTATCACTGTGCACCACAATTTAGGACTCACTCTCAAGTCAAAGTTATAAGGAAAAAGAGGAAAGCTGAAACAAAACAAAATAGAAAATTCACCACTATTGGGTCATATCTGCAAGTTTAACTCCCCTCCCCAGTCTGCATTGCTCTTGTTTACTTTTGAGAGTCGTCAGGTGTTTGTGTTTTGTCTTTTTTCTTGAGTTTTAATTTAAGCAGCATGGGAGATGGGCTGTACTGAGCTTATTTCAATTTTGGCTGGCACCAGAAATCCTGCAATTTTAAGATAATAAAAATATTTTCTGGTCCATTAGTGGAGGCATGGTTTTCTGAGAAACTTAATACAGGATTTCCTCCAAAAGTGATACTTTAATATCTTTACATCTATAAGCACAGATCAGTTAAATATATTGTAATGAATAATTACTGCTCCCAGGGAGTTGTCAGTATTAACTTGATTCTGCCCATGTCACCATTAAGCAAAGAACATACCCAAATACTCAAAGGGTGGTAATAGTGTTCTCTCAATGTGTTCCTTAGGGATATTCTTTCATATATTATAAAATCACGTTAGAAGAGGAAATGCTGTGAAACTCATTGTTCCTCATGTCAATCAGCCTTCTCAGCACATGTGACTATATAGACATATGTGTGTATCTTATAAGACCATTTATACACATACATATTAAAAAACCTAATTCTACCTGGTATGCTACCCAGAATAAAATGGAATCTTTATGTATACCTATATCTACATCTATTTTAGAAACCTGAAGTGAAATAAGAATGATGAGAATTGCTTATGATTTTGAAAGTGTCATTAATAAAGTATAGTCCCCAATCCGCATAATTTAGTGATCTTAAATTATACCAGCTATACTTGAAAGTGTTTCATGTTACTCTCCATAATTTAAAAAAATGGCAAATTATTTGAAGTATAAATTATCAACTTCAATTTCTTTTATGACTATTAATACTAATAACCTATAAATGATTTTCCATCTAGTCCAAGTAGATAGTTTATCTGTGAGTTAACAGGTTTCTTTTCAAAATATTAAAATAATGGCCTTTTTCCATGCCCTTCTAACTTGGAGCAACCTCTAACAGAAATGAGATCTTCTGCCAGCACCTTTACATGTAGCAGCTGTATTATTGGCAATTCTCATTTAAATAAAGATGTATGTAGTTGTTTTAACATAATCGTATTAGTTGTGTTTATAAATATTTAAAAATTGGTATTTGTTTTGTTTAAGGTAATGGAGTCCAGATTTGAAATTGCCTCATATCTTGACTATGCAGCCCAAGGCAGCCTCAAAAAGTCATTTTTCTTCTTGTTTGTTTGGGGCTTTTTGTTTGTTTTTGAAGAAATGACTGTGCCATCTGGTCAATTGTGAAGGAGTTGAACCATTCTGAGGGATTTCGCTACCCCCACCCACTGCTCCCTCAGTACACAGTCATCTTATTACTCGTTAATGGGTGCTAGGGACTAACAAACTAATTTGAAAACAATTGCTTCTGCCCTCTTGCAACCTTTTTATCTTTTTGTAATTTTTCAAACATCAACTAAACTAAAATACAGAAATTATGGTTGTTTAGAACTTATCTTTCTAAAAAAGCAGGTTATGACACAGCTTCTATGTAGGTTAGAAACACTCATGTCATGATACCTCTAGTATGGGGCACTTCCTTCATTTTCTAGTTTTATAAATGTTACAGATACGGCTTCAGGTTCAATTAAGAGGCAAACATGGAATAGAGTTCATTTAGAGGTCAAGATTTAGAGTTAGTCGTGAGTTCTTATCCATGCTCTGCTACATACAGCTGTGTGACCTTGGACAAGTTATTTAACCTCTCTAAGCCTCAGTTCCTTATCTTTAATATGGGGATATACTGGTAGCAACCTCCTGGGGTTGCTGCGAGGATTAAACGATGTATATGAAGCTCTTAGCTAAGTGTGCAGCATAGAGCTCAGTGAATTGTTAATGTTATGGTGGGTGTTGCTTTTTTCATCATGGTTAATATGTTTAGGCTGAGTTTAAAATAGGGGTTGTAATCAGCCAAAAAAAAAAAAATTCATGTCATTTCAGTGCCATTATAGATAGATATTGTGTAGTTTGCAAATTTTCAGTTATAATAATTGGCTTCTTTACTCTTTCATGAATAGGTCTGCAGAAAATGTGCTGAAGACGTTTAAGTAAACCAACAGTTAGAAAATCATAAACTGGCTTCTAACACCTCATAAATCATATCTTGATTTCATTTAGTTCTTGTGACTTTAAGAGAAGGATTGAATTACATGTCTCTTTAGAATTAACAGTTTTGCTAATGTCCCTGGAAAGGCTTAGAATTAACCTGTGACTTTAATGTCATAATGATCACAACTTGAACATTTATCTGAAAATTTAGCTGCTAGGAACGTTTCTTGCTGGCCAGTAGTAATGTGAAATGAAATTATTGCTTTGACAGGACTCAGCGAGTAAGTAGGTCTTTTAAATGGGAGGCACTCTAGTACATCACTCAGGGAGAGTTGTGGTGAGAAAGTTAAATAAGAAGGGACCCAGCCAGTGGGGAGGATTTATGTATGGGGAAGGGTTTGGGAGTGGAAATCAGAAATTTCTACTTTTAGTCGTGGCTCTAATGCCAAGGCTCTTTCATGCAAATAACTAAATTTCTTAGTGTTTATCTGTAAAATAGGTACAGGCATACCTCAGAGATATTGTGAGTTCCGTTCTAGAACCACCACAATAAAGCAAATATTGCTGTAAAACAAATCACAAGAATTTTTTGGTTTCCCAGTGCATATAAAAGTTATGTTCACACTATAGTGTAGTCTGTTAAGTATGCAATAGCATTATATCTAAAACACAATGTACATGCCTTACTTGAAAAATACTTTATTGCTAAAAATGCTAACCATCATCTGAGCCTTTAGCAAGTTCTAATCGTTTTGCTGGTGTGGGGTCTTGCCTCTGTGTTGATCAGGATAGTGATTGTTAAAGATTTGGGTGGCTGTTGCAGAATCTTTACATAAGGTAACGATGAAGTTTGCCACGTTGATTGGCTCTTCCTTTCACGATTTCTCTGTAGCATGCAATGCTGCTTGATAGCATTTTACCCACAGTAGATCTTCTTTCAAAATTGGAGTCAATCCTCTCAAACCCTGCTGCTGCCTTATCAACTAAGTTCGTGTAATATTCTAAGCCCCTTGTTGTCATTTCAACAGTCTCCATGGCATCTTCACCAGTAGATTCCATCTCAAGAAACCACTTTTTTGCTCATCCATAAGAAGAAACTCCCCACCCGTTAAAGTTTTATCATGAGATTGCAGCAATTTAGTCACATCTTCAGACTCCACTTCTATTTCTGGTTCTCTTGCTATTGCTACCACATCTGCAATTACTTCCTCCACTGAAGTCTTGAACCCCTCAGAGTCATCCATGAGGATTGGAATCAACTTCTTCCCAACTCCTGTTAATGTTGATATTTTGGCCTCTTCCCATGAATCACAAATGTTCTTAATGGCATCTAGAATGGTGTATCCTTTCCAGAAGGTTTTAATTTACTTTGCCGAGATCCATCAGAGGAATCACTATCTATGGCAGTTATAGCCTTACAAAATGTGTTTCTTAAATAATAAAACTTGAAAGTTGAAATTACTCCTTGATCCATGGTCTACAGAATGGATGTTGTGTTAGCAGGCATGAAAACAACATTGATCTCATTGTACATCTCCATCAGAACTCCTGGGTAACCAGGTGCATTGTCAGTGAGCAGTAATGTTTTGAAAGGAATCTTTTTTTCTAAGCAATAGGTCTCAACAGTGGGCTTAAAATATTCGGGAAACCATGTTGTAAACAGATGTGCTGTCATCCAGGCTTTGTTCCATTTATAGAGCACAGGCAGAGTAGATTTAGTGTAACTCTCAAGGGCCCTAGGATTTTCAGAGTGGTAAATGAGCATTGGCTTCAACTTCAAGTCACCAGCTGCATTGGCCCCTAATAAGAGAATCAGCCTGTCCTTTGAAGCTTTGAAGTCAGGCATTGACTTCTCCTCTTTAGCTATGAAAGTCCTAGATGGCATTTTCTTCCAATATAAGGCTGTTTCGTCTGCACTGAAAATCTGTTGTTTAGTGTAGCTACCTTCATTACTTATTTTAGCTAGATCTTAGGCATACCTCAGAGATATTGTGAGTTCCGTTCTAGAACCACCACAATAAAGCAAATATTGCTGTAAAACAAATCACAAGAATTTTTTGGTTTCCCAGTGCATATAAAAGTTATGTTCACACTATAGTGTAGTCTGTTAAGTATGCAATAGCATTATATCTAAAACACAATGTACATGCCTTACTTGAAAAATACTTTATTGCTAAAAATGCTAACCATCATCTGAGCCTTTAGCAAGTTCTAATCGTTTTGCTGGTGTGGGGTCTTGCCTCTGTGTTGATCAGGATAGTGATTGTTAAAGATTTGGGTGGCTGTTGCAGAATCTTTACATAAGGTAACGATGAAGTTTGCCACGTTGATTGGCTCTTCCTTTCACGATTTCTCTGTAGCATGCAATGCTGCTTGATAGCATTTTACCCACAGTAGATCTTCTTTCAAAATTGGAGTCAATCCTCTCAAACCCTGCTGCTGCCTTATCAACTAAGTTCGTGTAATATTCTAAGCCCCTTGTTGTCATTTCAACAGTCTCCATGGCATCTTCACCAGTAGATTCCATCTCAAGAAACCACTTTTTTGCTCATCCATAAGAAGAAACTCCCCACCCGTTAAAGTTTTATCATGAGATTGCAGCAATTTAGTCACATCTTCAGACTCCACTTCTATTTCTGGTTCTCTTGCTATTGCTACCACATCTGCAATTACTTCCTCCACTGAAGTCTTGAACCCCTCAGAGTCATCCATGAGGATTGGAATCAACTTCTTCCCAACTCCTGTTAATGTTGATATTTTGGCCTCTTCCCATGAATCACAAATGTTCTTAATGGCATCTAGAATGGTGTATCCTTTCCAGAAGGTTTTAATTTACTTTGCCGAGATCCATCAGAGGAATCACTATCTATGGCAGTTATAGCCTTACAAAATGTGTTTCTTAAATAATAAAACTTGAAAGTTGAAATTACTCCTTGATCCATGGTCTACAGAATGGATGTTGTGTTAGCAGGCATGAAAACAACATTGATCTCATTGTACATCTCCATCAGAACTCCTGGGTAACCAGGTGCATTGTCAGTGAGCAGTAATGTTTTGAAAGGAATCTTTTTTTCTAAGCAATAGGTCTCAACAGTGGGCTTAAAATATTCGGGAAACCATGTTGTAAACAGATGTGCTGTCATCCAGGCTTTGTTCCATTTATAGAGCACAGGCAGAGTAGATTTAGTGTAACTCTCAAGGGCCCTAGGATTTTCAGAGTGGTAAATGAGCATTGGCTTCAACTTCAAGTCACCAGCTGCATTGGCCCCTAATAAGAGAATCAGCCTGTCCTTTGAAGCTTTGAAGTCAGGCATTGACTTCTCCTCTTTAGCTATGAAAGTCCTAGATGGCATTTTCTTCCAATATAAGGCTGTTTCGTCTGCACTGAAAATCTGTTGTTTAGTGTAGCTACCTTCATTACTTATTTTAGCTAGATCTTATGGATGACTTACTACAACTTCTACATTAGCACTTGTTGCTTCACCTTGTTATGTTACAGAGATGGTCTCTTTCCTTAAACCTCATGATCCAACCTCTGCTAGCTTCAAACTTTTCTTCTGCAGTTTCCTCACCTCTTTCAGCCTTTATATATAACTGAAGAGAATTAGGGCCTTGCTCTGGATTTGGCTTTGGCTTAAAGAAGTGTTGTGGCTGGTTTGATCATCTATCCAGACCACTAAAACTTTCTCCATATCAGCAATCAGGCTGTTTCACTTTCTTATCATTTATGTGTTCACTGAAGTAGCACTTTCAGTTTCCTTCAAGAACTTTTCCTTTGCACTTACAACTTGGCTAACTAGTGCAAGAGGCCTAGCTTTCGGCCTGTCTGGGCTTTTAATGTGCCTTCCTCGCTAAGTTTAATCATCTCTAGCTTTTGATTTAAAGTGAGAGATGTGCAACACTTCCTTTCGCTTGAATACTCAGAGACCACTGTAGGGTTATTAATTGTCCTAATTTCGATATTGTTGTATCTCAGGGAATAGGGGGGCCTGAGGAGAGGGAGAGAGACAGGGGAATGGCCAGTCAGTGGAGCAGTCAGAGCACATACAACACTTATGGATTAAGTTCATTATCTTATATGGGCATGGTTTGTGGTGCCCTAAAACAGTTATGATAGTAACATCAAAGATCACCGATCACCATAACAAATATAATAATACAAAAATTTGAAATATTGGGAACTTACCAAAATGTGATGACACAAAGTGAGCAAATGCTTTTGTGAAAATGGCACCAATCAACTTGCTCAACACAGAGTTGCCACACACCTTCAATCTGTAAAAGATTCAATATCTGCAAAGCACAATAAAGCAAAGTGCAATAAAACAAGGTATACCTTTATAATAATGTCTAGTCTTTGTAGTTTAATGGTTTAGTCTGAGCTCCAAATGAGATAATATTTATGAAATACCTTGGAACTATGAAATACTCAGCTATAAGTTGGGACTTCAGTAGTTATTAGCAGTAGAAGGGAGAGTTTAATAGACTTTCCTTTCTGGACATGATAAAAAGATTAGTGTCCTGGCCCTTTTTAACACCGATTTTAGTCATCAACATTTACTCAAAGTGAAGGAAAAATGGCAGGAATCATTTGTAACCACTGGATTGGCTTTCAATGTTACAGAACCCAGACTTAGAGCAGAGACTTAAGTTGGGATTAAGTTGATCATCCTTGAATTTATTTGACTACATTTTTTTGACTGGACAGCACCCTTTCTTTCCTTGTTCTGAATTTTAATCAGATGTCATATAAAATATCTGAAACCCACATTAGAATTTAACATGAAAGTAACAAAATAGGAAAGAGATCAGGAACAACACAGAACAGCGTAGAAAATACAAGGAATTCATTGAAATGATATTTCACATATAATCTGCTGATTAGCATCATTAAGTAGAAAGAATGCACTTTCTTCTAGCAAGATATGGAAGATTTGGTTCTAAAAATAAGAACCAGTGGACACTGATGATTACACATGCCAGCAGCCATTTTAATCTTTTCCTCTTTCTCTTCCTATGAGCTCCAGGCTTGGGATTTCAAACCAGGAAATCTCCTCTTCCCCTTCCTGTCACATCTTATGAGGTGAAAAAACACTTAAGGAGTTAGTCAAATGCCTAGATATTGACAAGGAGACGGTGGCACTGACCTTGCATCCATAGCAATTTAGAACTGGTTTCTCAGTTGATTTTGTTGTTATACCATTGCATTGTTACTGTGTTTTATGGATCTAGGTTCCCCCATGATTTAATTTTCAGGTATTGTAGAGGCTTCATGGACTACATTTTTTTTTTTTAACTCTATTTATTTTTGGCTGCATTGGGTCTTCATTGCGGTGCACGGGGCTACTCTTCATTGCGGTGCGCAGGCTTCTCATTGTGGTGGCTTCTCTTGTTGCAGAGCACGGGCTCTAGGTGCACGGGCTCAGTAGTTGTGGTGCAAGGGCTTAGCTGCTCCGCGGCATGTGGGATCTTCCTGGACCAGGGATCAAACCTGTGTCCCCTGCATTCGCAGGTGGATTCCTTAACCACTGCACCACCAGGGAAGTCCCTCATGGACTACATTTGCTTCTGTGGCTACATTAAAAAAATAATAATAATAAGATAGCCATTAAACTAAGGATCATAAAATAAATACAGAAAAACATAAGAAACTCAGCAAACCTGTAGCTTTGCCTTTTACATGTCCAGTGGTTGGAAGGTGACTATTCTGAAAGTAACCACTCATTGCAGGGAGTTATTCTTCCAACCGTTTTTGAGCATTTCAAAACCAAGTACAACCATGGCTTCTGAAAGAGGCCCTTGGGAGCTGTAACCATATCAATCTCATAGAGGCAAATTGATTTAGTACAATAGACCCTCCCAAAATGCTTTCCTTTAAATTTTATTCAGTTTCTGTTAAGGAAAACCTTTGTGTATTCTTGGCTGGTTATAAAAGGATTCAGCTAAAGAATCATCTAGGAACGTCTTGTCAATGAAGTCAGAGAGCGGAAGGGAAAGTAGGGAATCTCCAAGCCTTTGCCTATTACCCTAATTCCTCTTTAGTTATTTTCTCCCTCCCTACTCTGGCTAGTTATGAACTCTTCTTGATCTTCCTTAAAAAAGAAAGCCCTGTGAAATTGAAATCCTGATGGACTCACCATGTTTACTTATAAATTACTTTAAAGTGTCATTTCAATCTCTTCTTTGTATGAAGGTTGATATACTCAGATACCTTTGTAAAAGGAGTCTCTAACTTCTAGTTTAAAAAATGGAAAGGAGTCACCTTTGGCTTGCAGATTATTTACATCCTTGACTCATGTAGGCAAAGTATTTCTAAAGGATGAGAAAGAAGGTGAGAATATAATTCTGATAATTATCAGGACCAAAATGCAGAGAAGTTGTCAGGTGTATAATTTCTCCTTAGCCAAAAGTGTTTGATAGGGAAGTAAAATAGGTTGACTAGTATTTCAAACCTCAATAATTATTATTTTAAAAGTTAAATATGAAGGAGTTTACTGGCTTCTAAGATCAAAATTGAGTGTAATTTCCACGAATAAACAAAGCTTTTTATTTTTTACCTTTTATATTATATTCCTCTGATTTTAGATAAGTGATAAAGATTTTTCAAAATTAAAAAAAACAAAAAAGTAAGAATAGACACTTGAAAGATATACCACACACATATTCCTATTTTGTTTAGAGTTTGTGCTTAAGAAACAAAATAGTAACTGTTTATTGAACTCCTACCGTGACATGTCCCATACAAACCACTTACATATATTATCTAATATAATATTCTCAACATCCCCACAATTTAGTTTATTATCCCCATTTTGGAAACAAACTGGGACTCAAGGAAGTTAAAATTAAACTTACCCAGTTTAAGGAGTCAGGATTTATACCGAGATTTGTGTACCTCATGTTCATTACCCTACATTTTTTCCTGTGTTATAAAGTGATATAAACTCATCTATAGAACAAAATGTTAGAAAGCTCCATGAAAGAAAGTCTTTGTTCAGTAAGTCCTGGGCCAGTGATAAACTATTTCACAAACCTCTTGCATGTGACAGTATCTTATCACCTGTCAGTTGTCCCTCAAGAGTTAATCAAAAGTCACTTAAATGCTCTTTCATAGACATGACAGCTCTGGATACCTCAGGCCAAAGAGAACCAATCTCCCTAAGCAGCCATAGATGCCACTTTGGTTCTGTGGCAGCCTGGGATAGGCCTGGGCTCATTACCTATGACAGACTTCAGTATGCTTGTGACTAATAATAACAGGTCATTGAAAACTTTTTTAAAAGTGGATAAAATATATAGTCTGTTTTTCTTTTAAAAAATTAAACAGTAGATCCTTCCGAACTTTCTGGAATTGGTAAAATGGAGACAAGTAAATCTCGAGAAAGGAAACTCAGTGCTGGGGGAGGCGGGGAGGAGTGGGGGAGAAAGAAAACTCAGTGCAATATGGCATCAAAGCCAAAAGTTGCTGAAATTAAATCTACAGTAATAGTTTAGGGAACACATTAATTTTAATTATATATCATCAGTAATGCTAATATTAGCATCCGTAGGATTGAAAAAGCATGATATAATTTCAAAAGTTGTTGATAGGGGCTTCCCTGGTGACGCAGTGGTTGAGAGTCCACCTGCCAATGCAGAGGACACGGGTTCGTGCCCCGGTCCGGGAGGATCCCACATGCCGCGGAGCAGCTGGGCCCGTGAGCCATGGCCCCTGAGCCTGCGCGTCCGGAGCCTGTGCTCCGCAACGGGAGAGGCCACAACAGTGAGAGGCCCGCATACCGCAAAAAAAAAAAAAAAAAAAAAAAGTTGTTGATAATATCGAGAAAGATTTTGTTAGCCAGGATTGCAAGCAGCAACAAGATTACATTAATACAGCAAGAAGCTAATACCAGGAATAAGATGACAAATTATTTGCTTACTGAAGAAAACATGCTTAAAGTGAGGTACACCAAAACCCAATTAATCAAAAGTTTATTTTTCAGGATTTGTCCCCCAAATTTCAATTAATAATATTTTTTTCTGGTAACACAAATTTACAAGAACTCTCCATCATGGGAAAATTTTGTTCCCTTGACATTGCTCCATATTTAAGTTAGCACTCATCTTCCATAGAATGTAAAAGACCAAGGGTATCATGAGAAAATTGAATCGAAGAGTCAAAAACATTGTTATGACTATAGTTACTTACAACTTGCTCCGTGAAAACATTGCCTAGAACTTTTAGGGAAAATAACTGTTGGGCTAATTTCTCCTGCTGCCCTTCTCTAACCAATTCACTTGTTAGAGGTGTTCTTGAGCACAAAAGTAGCCAAGAGAAAGGAGAAACAGGTATGCATTATCAACTCCATTGTAAACCTGTGGTTGGTAAAAGTTACTGTCACAGAAAGGAGGGGAAAATGAGGAAGAAAATGATGTTGGTTTGGAGTCTCACTCTAGTTCTCTTTATAACAGATATTTAGCTTTCAAATAAAGAGATTCTTGTGACACAAGGCTTTTTAAAATTCAAATTTTTTACTCATATGGCAAAAGAAAAGAAGTATCTTGTATAAAATTAACTAGACAGAAGTATCTGGTATAAAAGTAACTGGACTTCATTATATGTTCAGTATTATGTCAATCTTAAAATGAGGAAATTCTCACTGAAATCTGTGGGAAAATGTCTCCTCATTGGGACCTTTCCAGAAATTCAGCTTATGAATTCATTTATGAAAAAGAAATATCCTGCCACATAGTAGAACAAAGCAGAGTAATCAGGAAGCTTACAAAATCTTCACACTCAGCTGTTCTGTATGAGCTTGGAAAATAAGTTTTTTGTAAGTAGAAGATTGCAAAGAAAATAAACAAGTTCATTTTTAAAGTTTCATTTTGAGTTGGCCACATGAGTCATGTTATATTTTCTATAATTCAAATGTTAAGCAAAGACATACTTAACTCTGTGAATATCTGCTAAGGGTTAAAAATAAAAATAATGAGCAGCACTACAAAAATCACTTTATCAGAGTCAGAGGAAGACCTCCCAAGCAGTTAAGTGAAAGGAAAGTTTTGTGAAGAAGAGCAAAGTAATCTACCAGCACAAAGAATATAATCTGAATCAAGTCTCTATAAAAGCCAAGAGTACCTTAGTCCATCTGGGAGTGGACTTGAGACTCTGAATCTTCCCTTTGAGTGTTCTTTGTGACATAATATGATGAAGTATTTTATTTTGGAGTCCAGGTCAACCCAGAAGAAAAACAAATAATTTTGTCAATACCAATGTCTCATTGAAGTGAATTCTAAGTGACTTTGAACAAGATTTATGGCTGTGAGCAGTTTGTCATTTGTTCTCACCCATTTCCCACACTCTGTTACTCCTGATAAGATATGGCTTTCTCCTGTTTCTTAGGCTTAGGGACAACAGTGTAAGTGTAAACGTGCTCATCAACATCAGCGGGAGCTTATTCTTTTGAGAGCTTCCTGTACTTAAATAAATAGGTGTTCGCTGAGTATGAAGAAGAAAGCTGGTGAAGTCTAAAGGAGCCTCCGGTATGAAAAAGTCACCCCTATTTGTCACTCCATTTGTATTATATTCACAGGCTCCTTTAATCTTGGTTTATCTGGTGCTTTTCCAACTATATTGACCTCAAGGAATGTGTAATATGAGTCCTATTTTCTAGGTCTGATGATGGAATTCAGGAGAAGCTAAATTGAAGACAGTTCAGGAAGTCTAGAAGTCATGCCCCACATCATCTAGCCATTAGGGCAAGAGGGACTAAATAGTGACTTACAAACCTGAGCTATTCTCTGGGATTCTGACATATGTTTCTGCTACTACTGCTGCTTCATCTCACCACAGTGACTACAGGCATATCCAGAGTAGAGATTTTAGCCAAAACTAGGAGAGTAGCCACCAGCCCTGTCATACATTCAGTATTCATCAACTGTGAACCTGTATTTTCCTCAGTGTTCTTAATTTCAGTTATTCTCTTTTTCTAGCAGCCCTCTAAATGCAGCTGTACTTTTTAAACCAGGGGTGTAATAATATTAAACCAATAATATCATTAGACTAGTAAAACTTTGTTGGGAAATAGTCATTGAAATTTTTACTTCCTTGGATACCTTTCCTAGACTTTTACATTTTCTTTAATTTGTAATTCCTATTCTGCTTCCTACTATTGCCAGATTGTTTATTCTGACTCTATTAAGTCCCATTCCTCTTTAATTGCCCCAGTGCAGACTCCTGTGCTGGGTGCCAGATGGCAAGGCCCTTTAACTTTACACTGCAACCTGCGTAAAACCCATCTCCCCTACTTGGAAAACTCTCATTCACATCATCAGAATTTGCTGCTCCCCCAGTCTATACCTTGATGAAGGTAGGAATCAAATGTCCTTTGAAGTGTTTTTTTCTTATTTTAATTTTTGTAACTGTTTGGTATGTAGTCCTATTTTTCTTCAGCTCTCAATAAATTATAGGTCCATATATCAGTTTGTGCTTAGGATCATCCTGAAGATGATTGTCTTCCAGTAGAATAAAAAGTATATATAGATATGTGTGTATGTATGTATGTATGTATGCAGATACGCTTTTACTTTTGAATTTACTAAAGCTGGTGATCTGTTTCTTTGTTTTATTCACTTAACAGGACAGCCTAAAGCTTTTCTATATCAGTACATCAAATTCACTCCCTTCTTTTTATCAGCAGCATAGTATTCTATGAAGTATTCACAATGTAGTCATAATTTATTTTACCATTTCTCTATAGATAGATATTTAGTTTTATTTTGTTCCAGATTTTTAATATTTCACATGATACTATAGTCAACTCTTTTGGACATTTTCTGTGTATTCTTAATTATTTCTTTAAGATAGATTCCTACAGTGTCCTTTCTGATTACAAGGACATGGATATTTAGGATTTTGGTAGACACTCGTTTCAACCCTCTTTACACTCTTATCCACCATACATGGTAGGATCAATTTTTCCTCCTCCCACACACAAGATATTACCAATCTTTTAAATTTATGCTAATCTGTTGAGTGAAAAAAAATGTATTTCTTGCTTTAATTTGGGTATGCTTAATTAACAGTGAGACTGAGCAGTTTTTTTCCTATTTTTCATAAAACAGTGTTCTCCAGAAGGATTAAACAGCTAAAGGTAAAAATAAAATTTTAAAAATGCTTCAAGAAACTATAGGAAAATATATAATCAACCTAGGGATAAATCCATAAGATATGTTAATAATTTGTTACCACATCTATTAAGAAAAAAGTGTGCATGTAAAAAGCATCAGGATATAGTTAAAAGGCAACTAACATACCAAGAGAAAACATTTGCTACACATTGCAAACAAATCATTAACACCTGTAATATATAAGGAGCTCCTACAAATTAGTAAGAAAAAGAGCCCAATAGAAAAATGAATACTTATTTTTAGAAGAAGAATCCTAAATGGTCAATAAATGAAAAAAATACTCAACCTGCTTTGTTATTTACTATTAACAATATAAAATGGCTGTCTTACTATGTCAATTACATATAAATGTTTTTGATTCTTTTAAACATTGTATGGATTATCTTTTTTTTTTTTTTTTTTTTTTGCGGTACGCGGGCCTCTCACTGTTGCAGCCTCTCCCGTTGTGGAGCACAGGCTCCGGACACGCAGGCTCAGCGGCCATGGCTCACGGGCCCAGCCGCTCCGCGACATGTGGGATCTTCCCGGACCGGGGCACGAACCCGTGTCCCCTGCATCGGCAGGCGGACTCCCAACCACTGCGCCACCAGAGAAGCCCTGGATTATCATTTTTTATTTAAACATTAATCTGTTGATGGACATCTAAGGTGTTTTCTACTTTTTGCTATGATAAACAGTTCTACAGTGAATTTGTGTGTGTGTGTGTGTTACATAGGCTTTATCAATTTTTTTAGTCTTGGCCTGATAGGTAGAAAATTCTACTTATTTTTAAAGATTTTTTCCTTTGATTATTGCTAAGATGTACTATCTCTTAATGTTTATATTTTTAACTGTTTTATGCCATTTGTTTTTCTTTACTCATTATTTATTTTCTTCATTAAGTAGGTGCTTATTCTATCCTCAACCCATTTTTCTATTAGTATCTATATTGATTATACGAACTCTTTATATATTCATAATATCCTTTTCTGCCATACAAGTTTGAATACTTGATTTTCATAAATTGTTTTACTTATCATCCTTTTACTTGCCAGTTTTTTTACACATCATATTAATATTTCTATATCAATTTAATTCATGTCTGTTCATTATTTATTTAGCTACATCACTTATATCTGTTTTCTCCATTAGATCATTGTTCTCTCTCTAGATTGTATCATCTTCAAAATGAAGAATTATGTCTCCTCATATAGGTCTGGCACAGTATTATTTATTTGATAATAATGGCTTTTTCTTGATGATGGCTACATAGCTGAAACCTAGAAATAGACCCTCAGGTCCTGGCAGGTTACATAGTACCTACAAACTGATTATAGATCCTACCAGCAACAGACTTTTTGCCACCCTTTCACCAGACTCGACCATTATATTTGAAAGACAGAATAGTATGGTGTTACTATGGATCTACTATACATATTCTCACTGCTTTAAATTCACTGATCATATAAAAAGAGAAGAATGCACTACCTTAGTGTTTGATCTTTACCACATAGATCTAACGTCACGATCAATTGCTTTCAGTATTTTCTTTGAAATCACATAAAGGTTCATATGTGCCAAATTTCATAAGGATCACATGATAAGGTCAAGAAATACAAATTCCAAGGCAGAATTTATATGCCCGGTTCACATATGACAGTAATACTATGTAACCATATGTTGAATATAATACACAGTATGTAAATGCTATTCTTGAAAGCAATCCAATCAATAAAAACTAAAATAAATAACACTTTAATAACACATTTCAAATCAACTGAAAATGGAATAGATGGACTCTATGGCAAGAACATCCCTATAAAATTGACATTCAGAGGCCATTAAAACCCAGAGAGTAAAACAATCCTGAAACTAAAGAAAAACTGTGAATATTTAGAAGATTTTTAAAAGCCTACTGTATTGTATGCCAAGACACAGCAGTTGTTTTTATTTAAAGAGCTATTTCAATAAAAACTGTGGATTGCCAAGCATTAAAAAGCTAATTCCATTTGCCATCACCAATAGCTGAATGAAACCTTACAAAATATATACAATATTAACCTTAAAAAAAAGTTTAAACTACACAGTATTTAATAGAAAAAGTCAAAACTGAAAAAAGTCAACTTTTAGTCATAATTGGAACTATTAAAAGATTGACCAATTTTATCATTTAAGAAGGTTATGGGAAAGCTACTGAAGTTAACTTCAAAAGCCTAGCAGTAAAAGTGATTGTAATGTCAGTAAAACTCTGAAACAGATCAAATAACCCCTAAGTAGTACTAATCCACTGCATCTTTGAACATGTATATGCCTCTTTTTAAGCTGAAAAGGTTGCCCTTTTTTTCTTCAACTTGTTTCCAACATCCCATTAAGAAAAAAAAAAAATCTATTCAACTGTTAACAGTCAGCAGCTCAGAGTACAGAAACTTTACCTTCACTCAAAGATGATACGAGTTAAGATTTGAAATCTCTTTTCCTCTTTGGCCTGGTTCTGGAAAACATGGTTTTGTCATTCTACCTGTAGAGAGAGAGCGTCTCTTTCTTCATACAGGTATTTGTGCACTGTATGTATACAAACAAATGCGTTAATGAAGGTTACATACAGTATTTTAACCATTTTTTCCTCTTGCTTATCAGCTCAAACTCTTACACCAAAATTGATGTTTGTGTTGTAATTGACATCTTTAATTTCAATTTTGCCTCTTCAGATCCTGGTAAGACTTTGCCTGAAGCCCTTGATTACTGCACAGTTTGGTTGCAGACAGTACCTGGAGAAATAGACAGCAAAAGTGGTATTCCACCTTCACTTGTAATGCTACAAATTAAAGATTTTCTTAATGGACCAGGTAAGAAAGTCGTAATTCAAACCTTTTTTCGTATGAGTCTATTAACGTGTACATAGGGTCTGTTAACAATCTTGACATTCCTTGCCAGAAATGAGTAATTCATTTGTCTTCCAGACGTGTACTCTTCTCAGGCTGCCCATTCTAGAGATCAAAAGGCAAATATTAATATACATTAAAAATTACCTTTAGTCTGACAAAAAGTAGTTATCAATTAAAAAATAATTGACTGGAAGCCAAAGACTCAAGATTTTATTTCTACCTTTTCTACTAATCGTGGGACCTTAGGCAGTTATCTAATCTCCTGTGCCTCAGTTTCCTTACCTGTAAATGAAGAGAATAAAATAGATGATGGGTGGATAGATGGGTGGGTGGGTAGATGAATGGTTAGGTGGATAGGGTACATGACATACATACGTAAGATAATATACATAAGTAGATTGGATTAGATAGATAAATACACTTATTTCAAATGCTTAGCAAAGTGCTTGGGACATATTAACACTCAATTTTAAATAGGTAGATATAGATATCAAAAGATATTGAGTGCTTATTATGTCCCAGGTACTAAGTGCTTTACATACTTGTGTAAACCCAAGAAGTAGGCCCTATAATTATCCCTACTTTATGAATAAGGAAGCTAAGACTTAGAAAAATGAAGTAAATTGCCCAAGATCCTAGTAGCAGAGGAGCCATTCAAACTCTGGTCTTTATGACTCCAAAGACCTAGATCACTTTTATACTGCACTAATTTTAGCATAACTAAAGATTTTTTTTCTTTCTTCTCCATCTCCTTCTCCTCCTCTTTCTTTTTCCTACTCTATTTCTTCTTCCTTCTCATGTTCCTCCTTCTCTTTTCTTTGTTACTCTTCCCTTACCTCCATGAGATCTTAGCTATTTATTTAACAGAAGTTACTACATTCCGTTTCCCTTTTGTTATCTTATATTTACAGTGCTGCAGAACCTGTTAGTCATTAAAAGAATACTAGTTTCTTCATTACGAATTTAAAACAATGGTGTTACACTGTCTTAAGATCTCTGGCAGTACTCTGCAAGGCATGTATTTTGATGATTGAAAACTATCCCTCTGTGGACCTGATTCAGTTTGTGTGCATGCTGGTGCACTTACGATCTATGACTACAGATAGGGAAGGTGGCCCATCATCACATCTGGAATAGAAAGAGCCTGAAACCACCTCAGTTGGCCCTTTCACTCTGGCTCAGTTCTTCTTAAGCATGTTTTTCCAGTGCTGGAATTTAAAAGGTATAGGAGGAATATGAAGAACTAGTTCTAATCATTAGTATCTAGCTGTGGTTTTAAAGACTCAAAGGAAGTAAAGAAGCTGATGATAAGGCTAAGGGAGTCATTAAAGTTGGAAGAATCCTTTGGGTTGAGCTGGATGATTGAAAGGAGTGTGAGTCCTCATACTTGGTTAGTGAGTGTGAAGTACCATATTTCACTGAATTCAAGCAACCATCAATTGTAGGAAAAAACATTTTGCATGCCACTAAGGAAAAAGAAAAAAATATCTGCTATTTAAGCTATGATACAGTGCTTTCTTACTGCATCAGTTGCAGGGCAAAAGACTGAACATGCTGGAATGAACGAAATAGGGTAAGAACATAAGGGTAGTTCATGGAGAAGTGACAGGGAAACTTGCGTCTACTCCTTTTTTCTCTCTTTTAGTGTCAGATTTCTTTTGCTTTCAGGCACAGTCTTTCACCTTTTGGCTAAAAAGTTCCCTTCTAGTTTACATTTGATTGATTTGTTTGTAAAAGGGATGGGATCTTCAAGTCAGTGATAAATTGTGTACCATATTTTCATGGCTACCAAATAAATTGAACTTTAAGAGAAATGTCAATGAACAAATGAAAAATTATATGTTTATCATTCTGTCATTCAATGTGACTATGTAGCAGAAGTGCGATTTTTACAATAGTTGTACTTTTGTATTTCTTATACTTCTTAAAACTGGAAACTACATATATGCCATTTCTAATTTTATGCCCATTCAATAATAGTGATAATATATCTGGAGATTCAAACTTTTAAATTAATGAATTGAAATAGTTATTTTACAGCCATGCTTCTCAAACTGGAGTGTGCATTTGAGCATCTCTGGGGAGCTGGTTAAATGCAAATGTGACTTAATAGGGATGAAATTCTACATTTCTAACAAGCTCCCAGGTGAAATGGGTACTGTTGGTCTGGGGATAACACATTTTGTACCAAGATTTTATTTGACTCATACATTAATTATATATATATATATATATATATATATATATATATGACTTTCTTAATACCATCAATAACAATTACTGAGACTCAAAATGCAGATATTTTGGGGCACAGGAGAGGGGGATGATACAAACAATGATTAATGGTTTTTTAAATGGTACTTTTATTATGAAAAATCAAATACAATGTCCAATAAATGGTTTAAGTTCTTCAAAGTCTTAAAACATTTTAACGAAGAGCCCTTTTCTTTCATAAATTATTTGAGGGAAGATTACTTTGAATGATATGTCAGTTCTGTGGGATTCCACTAGAACATTAACCTAACAGCCTTGAACTACTCCAGAATTTACTACCTTAGACAAAAAATTCCTTAAACAATTTGTTATATAAAGTATGTAAGTAGATGTTATTACATAATTGTATTCTCTCACTATACAGCTACACTATATTAATTGAGAGATCAATAGGAATAACAGGACATAATAAAGCATTCCTTGCTGTAGGAATGTATTATTTTATAGATTTTTGGCAACTCAAGAAAAATATATTTTTCCAGATTTTACATAATAGTATATTAAGAGCAATATTATTTATGCTAAGACTGGGGGAACAAACTTCAGCTTTATAATATTCCCCAATACTATCCTCTTCCCTTAAAAAATAAAAAGGCCTTTTTTTAATATTGAAAATAATGCTTCTAAGTTTTATGCAGTATTATCGTTAAGCATCTTTTGATACCAAAAGATTGTTTGTTTTATTGTTTAGTTTAATCTATATGCACATCTCATTTAAGTATCATTCCCAAAGAATGCTTTATGCTACAATGCTACATCTCTAAAATAGTATATTTTTGTTTCTTCTTTTCTTGCTCTTGAATTAAGGTTTCAGTAACAAAGAAGTTATGACACTGAAGAGTAGAGGAAATACTGATTTTAACTACGCAACCTTAAATTTTCTTCATAAAGGTGCAAACTTAACAGCTTTTGAATTCATCCTGTCGGATGTTTTTTCCAGGGATTATTTTATCTAAACAAGGTGGTGCATATGCTGCTCTTTAGCATCTGTTTTTGGAAAAAATACTTCAGTGTTCTTGAGTATTCCCTGATTTCCTCTGTTCACTTAATAGTACCTTAGAGCAAATGGTAGGTCCCAACTTCTACATCAAAAACCCCTTCAAAGCTCTCCCAACTCCGACCTCCTTCCTTCAGAGGCAACAACTGTACTACCCATTAGCAAGGTCAGTGGCTTGGAGAAACCTGGAAAACAGCAGCTACCAGAAACCCAGCAGAACAATATCTCCAGCAGGTGATAGATTAGTTGGAACAAATTGGAACCATTGCAGTGCAGCAATCCTGGTTTCTTTCAAGCTGTTTTTTAAATGTCGTCATTTTAATACACAATCTAAGCCCGCGGAACAGTCCACAGCAGGTTAATTTGAATCATATGATGTGTCACTGCCCTCAGCTGACATGAGCTCTATTCCATGTGTGAAGCCATAATAAATCCATTCCCAACCGAGGAAAATTCCCCGTGAGAAGGTGAACTAATCCAGGCCTCACACTGGCATGCTAGCCCGCCATAATTGAAAGCAGGGCCACCTGTTCCCAGCACAGTTAGCCGATAGAGAAAAAAATTACCATTAGATCAGATATGTCTTCTATTGAAAACTAATTCATACTTCTTGCAAATTCAAATTCAGCTGTGAACTGCTTAGTATGACATCATACAGAAACTTAGGAATGTGCCCACTTGATCCCAGTTTTGTTAACTATAGGATTTCTTAACTTTGAAATGAAATTTTTTTTTTTTAATTTAATGAGAGCTGACACATGAGAAGAAGAACTGGGAAGGGTGCAGATTTTTCTAATTAACTCAGGGTCATTTACAAAAATATTTGAGCTCCCTGGTATTTTTTTCATTGTTTCTTTGCAGACATATTTTTGAACGCTGTCACTGTAGCCATGAAATGACATTTAAAGGACAACAAAGAAAAAATATGCCAAATTAGGAGAACATTTCCACATCATTTATGTTTTGTTGTAAATTAATTAGCATACCACAATCTTCATATAATTTTAATTATATCAAACACAAAGTTATGACTGTAATTTCCTATTTCTTTTATTTTAGTATACCTGGTGTCTCTAGTTGAAACACCTATCCACTGATAGTTTTTCTCTTAATAAAATCATTTGTTTAGTCTCTTCTTGTTTAACCTGTTCAGTAATTTACCTATGTAGTTTTCAGTTTTTCTGATTTCATTCTAGCTTTGGATTGGTTTCATTTAATTTTTGTTTGAAAATTTTATTTGACTTTTAACTGATTATAACCCATTTTGAGTATAGTTTTCTTCTTATATTTCGTGAATTAACTAAGTGTTTTATAGGTTGCAATGATTGTAATTTTTTCTTTAAAAAAATCCTAAACATCCTAGAATATTCCATTTCCACAAGCCTCTTTGATTTGAATGAAAATATATACTTAAATAATGTGAAATATTACTTTAAAAACTTCTCAGATACAGTAGCACACTATTCAAATAGGTTTGTTTATATGAATATAAAGTAGAAATTTTAAGTTTACCCCCAATTTTGTGTATTTTTGAAACATTTTTACTTTTCTTGATGAAATCTGCTTTTATGTTCTGTTATTACTGAATTCATTACTCATGACATATGTCGTCCAGACATACGTAGAAGATGACTGATTCAGGGGAATTAAGATACCTGAAAAAGACACAAATAGCCCCCTTTTTCTGGAGTAGAAAATGAAGAATAAGTAATATGATTTTTAAATACAAGAAGATTCGAGGTGAAAGGAAGCATCTTAAAAGCTAATTTTAATTAATTTATTCCTTTTAATGTAACCCTGATAGTTAACCCTTTGCCTCTTTTCTCTTTCCAGAAATAGAGCCAAGGTCCATACCCTAATGACTGGAGTCCTATCTCTATCTTAATTCAGTTTTACAGCCATACTAGCAGGCTATCTTCTACACTTAAGAAATGTAAACTAGTTAATAAAACTGTAAGAACCTTGACTTTTGCATTTCCTGAGGTTTATGGGTTCCAATTTGCAGTGTCAGCATTGCATTATCATAGTTTATTTTCCCCATGATTTATCAAAATAAAACAGTAAACTTGAAGTCAGGATGTCAAATAGAGAGTGGACCAATAATTTTATTTTATTATTTAATTTTAAAAAATTGAAGTAGAGTTGATTTACAATATTGTGTTAATTTCAGGTGAACAGCTTAGTGATTCAGTTTTTTTGCAGATTGTATTCCATTTTAGGTTATTACAAGATATTGGGTATATTTCCCTGTGCTATACACTAAATCCTTGTTGATTATCTATTTTATGTGTAGTAGTTTGTACCTGTTAGTCCCATATTCCTAATTTGTCCCTTTCCCTCTCTCTCTCCCCTTTGGTAACTAGAAGTTTGTTTTCTGTGTCTGTGAGTCTGTTTCTGTTTTGTATATACATTCATTTGTATTATTTTTTTAGATTCCCCATGTAATTGAAATCATTCAGTTTTTGTCTTTCTCTGTCTGACTTATTTCACTAAGCATAATATTGTCTAGGTCTATCCACGTTGCTGCAAATGGCAATATTTCATTCTTTTTTATAGCTGAATAGTATTCCATTATATATATATGCACCACATCATCTTAAGCCAATAGTCTGTTGATGAGCACTTGGGTTGTTTCCATGTCTTGGCTACTGTAAATGGTGCTGCTATGAACATTGAGGTGCATGTATCTTTTTGAATTAGAGTTTTCATTTTTTCTGGATATATACCCAAGAGTAAAATTGCTGGATCATATGATAGTTCTATTTTTAGTTTTTTGAGGAACTTCCATACCGTTTTCCATAGTGGCTGCACCAATTTACATTCCCATTAGCCATGTATGAGGGTTCCCTTTTCTCCACATCCTCTCCAGCATTTGTCATATATAGCCTTTTTGATGATAGCCAGTCTGACCAGTGTGATGTGATACCTCGTTGTGATTTTGATTTGCATTCATCTAATAATTAGTGATGTTGAGTATGTTTTCATGTGCCTGTTAGCCATCTGTATGTCTTCTTTGGAAAAATACCTATTCAGGTCTTTTGCCCATTTTTTGATTGGGTTGTATGAGTTGTTGAGTACAACAACTTGATATTGAGTTGTATGAGTTATTTGTATATTTTAGATATTAACCCCTTGTCAGTTGCCTCATTTGCAAATATTTTCTTCCATTCCGTAGGTTGTCTTTTCATTTTGTTGATGGTTCCTTTGCTGTGAAAAAGCTTTTAAGTTTGATTAGATCCCATTTGTTTATTTTTGCTTTTATTTCTTTTGCCTTGGGAGACTGATCTAAGAAATTATTGCTACGATTTATGTCAGAAAATGTTTCACCTATGTTCTTTTCTAGGAGTTTTATGGTGTCATGTCTTACATTCAGGTCTTTAAACCATTTTGTGTTTATTTTTGTATGTGGTGTGAGGGAATGTTCTAATTTCATTGTTTTACATGAAGCTGTCCACCTTTCCCAGCACCTCTTGTTGAAGAAACTGTCTTTTCTCCATTGTATATTCTTGCCTCCTTTGTCATAAATTAATTGACTGTAGATTTATGGGTTTATTTCTGGGCTCTCTATTCCATTCCATTGATCTATGTGTCTGTTTTTGTGCCAATATGATGCTGTTTTGATTACTGTAGATTTGTAGTATAGTCTAAAGTCTAGAAGGGTTATACCTCCAGCTCTGTTCTTTTTTCTCAGAATTGTTTTGGCAATTCTGGGTCTTTTGTGGTTCCATGTAAATTTTAGGATTATTTATTCTAGTTCTGTGAAAAAATGTCATGGGTGATTTGATAGGGATTGCAGTAAGTCTGTAGATTCCTTTGGGTAGTATGGCCATTTTAACAATATTAATTCTTCCAATCCAAGAGCATGGGATATCTTTCCATTTCGCTGAATCATCTTCAGTTTCCTTAATCAGTGTTTTATAGTTTTCAGCATATATGTCTTTCACCTCCTTGGTTATGCTTATTCCTAGAGTTTTGTGGGTGTTTTTGGATGCAGTTTTAGATAGTTTTTTTTTTTTTAACTTTCTCTTTCTGATACTTCATTACTAGTGTATAGAAATGGAACAGATTTTTGTATATTAATCTTGTATTCTGCAACCTTGCTGAATTCATTTATTGGTTATAATAGTTTTTGGGTGGAGACTTTAAGGTTCTCTGTATAGAGCACCATGTCATCTGCAAATAGTGACAGTTTTACCTCCTCCCTTCCAATTTGGATACCTCTTATTTTTTTTTTTCTTTTCGTATTGCTGTGGCTAGGACTTCCAATACTATGTTAAATAGAAGCAGTGAGAGTGGGTATCCTTGTCTTGTTCCAGAATTTAGCAAGAAGTCTTTCAATTTTCCACCATTGAGTATTATGTTGGCTGTGGGTTTGTCATAAATGGCATTTATTATGTTGAGATGTGTTCCCTCTGTACCCACTTTGATGAGATTTTTTCATCATGAATGGATGTTGAATTTTGTCTTGAGCCTTCTATTCTTTGTATAGACAATGATGTCAGCTATCTCTTTTATGCCTACAATTTCCAAATGCCTAGTTCTAGTTTTGATTTATTATGCAACACCAGGACTATTTCTTCATCTGCCTATGAAATGTGTTTAGTTATTTAAAATTTAGCATGTTCACATTAAGTCAAACCATTTTTCTTTCCTCTTCTTTTTCACTCCTTCTCTCAGTATGGTTTTCAAATTTCTTTACATTTGCTAGTGATAGCAACATTCTTCCACTCGTGTCTTCTCACAATTTTACTGTCACCTTCAATTCATCTTTTTTTTTTATTCCAAGTCTTTTTAGTTTTTCCTTTGAAATGGTCCTCCATTATGCCTGCTATCTCCCTAGTGGGTCTGGGCCCTCACTACTTCTTCAGTCTGTTTGCTGGCAGCCCTAATTTCAGATTCTCCTTTTACTCAATAATTTTCTCCCCTCTGCTCTTGCTAGATTAGCCTGCTCTGCAAACTCATATGAATCTTGACCACCCCCCTCCCTCAGTTAATCAAATCATAACTCTTCTCAGAGCTCAAGACTCTGTAATCTTGTGTCATCTCAACAATCCAGGTTTACTGTCACTAAGAAGGTAATTCTGAGATTGTTTTGCTTCTTTGAACCTCAGTATTTTCTTCTGTAACATAAGAGAGTTTTCCTAAGATTCCTCCAAATTCTAAAATGATGGCTGTAATCCCCAGTGGAACTCTTCATTTATTTTTCACAACAAGCATTTATGAGCAATTATGATATTTCAAGTATTGTTCTAAATATTGGAAATACAGTGGTAAGCAAAAGATACACAATCACTTCTCTCAAGAAATGCACACCATGTAGTAGAAAAGACAGGCTTTGATTACTAAGTAGTCACACTGAATAATATATAATTACAACCTAATATAAGTGTCATGAACTTCTATGGATTTATAAAAGAGTGGAGATTTAGGGAAGCTTCTCTGAGCTGAGTTCAGACATTTGAATGAAAAGGAGTTAACCAAAGACATGGAGGGGAGGGCATCTTTCTGACAGAATGTATGCCGAAGACCCTGTGGGGAAGGGAATCATGGCACACTGAAGGAAATGAAAAAAGGGTAGAGGGAGGGAACAGTAGGAGGAAATGAGGCTGTAGAGAGAGACAGGGGCCAGGCCTTGTTGGCCATAATAAAGGATTTGGGAGGTTTTATCTTTAGAGCACTGGGAAACCATTGAAGAACTTTAAGCTGGACATGTATGTGATGGGGGAGAGAAGAGGTATGTGTGTTTATTGGTGTGGTTATATTTGCATTTTGAAAAGATGATTCTAGTTGCACAATGGAGAATAGATAAGAAGAGCTAGAGTAGGGGCAGGCAACCAATTAGGAGAATATTGCAGTAGTACTAGTGAGAGATAATGGTAAGTTGGATCAAGGAATGGTAATAGACATGGAGAAAAGTGAAAGATTTGGTAGATATTAGGGAGCGAAAATCCATAGACTGGTAATGGAATAGAGGGGATGGAGGGTAAGAGAAATTAAGCATGACTTATGGGTTCCTGGCTGATCTAACTGAATGAATATGGTGCTGTGGACTGAATTGTGTCCCCACAAAATTCATATGTTGAAGCTCTAGTCCCCACTGTGATGGGGCCTTTGGGAGATAATTACATTTAGATGAGGTCATGAGGATTGGACCCTCATGGTGGGATTAGTGCACCAGAGAGCTTGCTGTCTTTCTCTCTTTCTCTCTCTCTTCCATGTGAGGACACAGTGATAAAGCAGCCATGCAATACAGGAAGACAGTCTTCAGCAGAAACCAACCTCAGCTCATTCCCCGATCTCAGAATTTCAGCTCTAAACTGTGAGAAAATAAATTTCTGTTGTTTAAGTCTCGCAGTTTGTGGTATTTTGGTATGGTATCCCAAGCTGGTGGTAATCCTATTTACTGATATAGAAAATGCTTGAAAAGAGCTATATTTTGTTTGTTTGTTATGTGTATGAGAGTAGGGGAGATCATGAGTTTTGCCTTGGGTATGCTGAGTTTGTGGTAATTGTACTTACATATCTGGAGCTCACAAGAAAGACTAAGACTAGTGATAAAGGATTGGATGTTTTGGAGTTTGGGGGATATAGGTGCTAATTCAAGCCACAGGCCTGGTTGAAAATACTCAGGGAAAAAGTAGAGAGGAAGTAGAGAAAAGAGCCTAAGACTTCATATTGAAGAAGTCCAATCAGTATTCAACTGTCTAAGAGGAAAAGGAGGAGACTTGAAAGGAAACTGAGGGCTAAGAGGAAAATTTGGAGAGTGTTATATCAAAGAAGCCAAGGGAAAAGATGTCAAGTAGTGATACAAGATACAGAAAGATGAGAAATTGAAAATAGCTAATGGATTTATAGAAATGTGACTACAAATATTATCCCTTCACCCCATTGGATTAACTTGGATGGACCCTAGTCTAGAATGCATTGAGGAGTGGAAGCAGAGAGTATAACTCTTCCAAGAAGTTTGGTTGTGAAGAAGAATAATAAGGATAGAATATGAAGGGGCATTTTGTTTCGTTTGGGTTTTTCCTTTTTAAAAAATTGTCCAAAGGGGACTTCCCTGGTGGTGCAGTAGTTAAGAATCCACCTGCCAATGCAGAGGACACGGATTCGAGCCCTGGTCCAGGAATATCCCACATCCCGCAGAGCAACTAAGCCTGTGTGCCACCAACTACTGAGCCTGTTCTCTAGAGCCTGCAAGCCACAACTACTGAGCCCATGCACCGCAACTGCTGAAGCCCATGCGCCTAGAGCCCGTGCTCCGCAAAAAGAGAAGCCACCGCAATGAGAAGCCCGTGCACCGCAGCAAAGAGTAGCCCCCACTCGCCGCAACTAGAGAAAGCCCACGTGCAGCATCGAAGACCCAACACAGCCAAAAATAAATAAATAAATTTATCCCCCCAAAATTGAAGTATAGTTGATGTACAACATTATATAAGTTACAGGTGTACAATATGGAGATTCACAATTTTTAAAGGTTATACTCCATTTATAGTTTTTATAAATGAAGGGGCATTTTGTATCATGGTTTTGGGTTTTATTTTTATGATGAAAGAGACTTGAATTTTCTCATGTTTAAATATCAGCCAGAAGAATCCAGTTGAGAGAAGAATTGGATAAACTAAAAAGAAAAAAGATAAAGGTGTGTTCCTTAGAAAGAATGAAGGAGAAGAATCCAATATACATATGAAAGAACTGGTGTTACCTAACAAATTAAGGAAGGAAAGGAAAATGGCATATGCAGGTAGTTTTTCAGTTTGGTAGCAGGAAATTGGAGGAAGTTTAATGGCTTTAACTTTCTCCTTGAAGCTAGAAGCAAAGTCATCTGTTGAAGTTGAAGAGAAGAGAGAGAGAAGAGAGATGATTTCAATGGTTTGAAATCATCCTCCAATATGATTTCTTCATATGCTATAGTCATTCTCATCTCTATGCCTTTTTAAAACTTTTTATTATGGAAAATTTTAAATATATATGAAAGTAAACTGAATAGTATATAGAACCTCCTGCTTAAACAATTGTCAACTTACGGCCAATATATTGTTTCTTATATACCCGTATCTACTTCCTCACCTTCTGTGTTATTTTGAAGCAAATCCCATGATCATATTATATCACCTGTAATATTTCTGTTTGTATCTATAAAGATAAGAACTTTTAAAAACATAACTGCAATGCTTATCAAACCTAAAGAGAATAATTCTTCAATATCATCAAATTTCTAATTATCTCATGAATATCGTAGTGCATGTGGGTGTTTGTGTGCACGTATGGTTTTTGGGGTTTTTTGTTTTTTAAACCTGGAGCCAGATAAGGTCTATGCATGGCTATTGGTTATGTCTTTCAAATTTCTTTTAATCACTAGGTTTCCTCCTCTCTTTTTCATCTCTTGCAATTTATTTATTTATTTATTTTATTGAGGTATAGTTGATATTCAGTGTTTCAGATATACAGCAAAGTGATTCAGTTATATATATATATTTTTTTTAATATATTCTTTTTTCAGATTTTTTTCCATTATAGGTTATTACAAGATACTAAATATATCAATAGTTCCCTGTGCTATACAGTAGGTCCTCATTGTTTATCTATTTTATCTATAGTAGTGTGTATCAGTTAATCCAAATTCCCAATTTATCCCCCCACTACTTTCCCCTTTGATAACCATAAGTTTGTTTTCTAGGTCTGAGTCTATTTCTGTTTTGTAAATAAGTTCATTTCTATAATTCTTTTTAGATTCCACATATAAGTAATATCATATGATATTTGTCTTTGTCTGACTTACTTCACTTAATATGATCATCTCTAGCTCCATCCATGTTTCTGCAAATGGCATTGTTTCACTGATTTTTATGGCTGAGTAATATTCCATTGTGTATATAGTATATATTTATTTACCACATCTTCTTTATCCATTTATCTGTCCATGGACATTTAGGTTGCCTCCATGTCTTGGCTATTGTAAATAGTGCTGCTGTGAACATGGGATGCATGTATCTTTTTGAATTAGAGTTTTCATCTTTTCTGTATATATGCTCAGGAGTGGGATTGCTGGATCATATGGTAACTATTTTTAGGCTTTTAGGAACCTCCATCCTGTTCTCCATAGTAGCTGCACCAATTTACATTCCCACCAGCAATGTAGGAGGGTCACCTTTTCTTCACACCCTCTCCAGCATTTATTATTTGTAGACTTTTTGATGATGGCTATCCTGAGTGGTGTGAGGTGGTACCTCATTGTAGTTTTGATTTGCATTTCTCTGATAATTAGCAATATTGAGCATCTTTTCATGTGCTTGTCAGCCACCTGTATGCCTTCTTTGGAGAAATGTCTATTTAGGTCTTCTGCCTATTTTTTGATTGGGTTTGTTTGTTGTTGTTTTTTTTGATACTGAGCTGTATGAGCTGTTTGTATATTTTGGAAGTTAAGCCCTTATTGGTCACATTGTCTGCAAATATTTTCTCCCATTCCATGGGTTGTTTTTTTCATTTTGTTTATGGTTTCCTTTGCTGTGCAAAAGCTTTTACGTTTAATTAGGTCCCATTTGTTTATTTTTGCTTTTGTTTCCATTACTCTAGGAGATGGATCCAGAAAACATTGCTGTGATTTACGTAAAAGAGTGTTCTTCCTATGTTTTCCTCTAAGAGTTTTATAGTATCCAGTCTTACATTTAGATTTGTAATTCATTTTGAGTTTTTGTATATGGTGTTAGAGAATGTTCTAATTTCATTCTTCTACATAGCTGTCCACTTTTCCCAGTACCACTTATTAAATAGACTGTCTTTTCTCCATTATATATTCTTGCCTCCTGTGTTATAGATTGACCATAAGTGCATGGGTTTATTTCTGGGCTTTCTATCCTGTTCCATTGATCTATGTGTCTGTTTTTGTGTCAGTACCATACTGTTTTGATTACTGTAGTTTTGTAGTATAGTCTGAAGTCAGGGAGCATGATTCATATATATTTAAGAAACCAGATCATTTATCATGCAGAGTTTACCACAATTTGGATTTTGTCTGCCCTTGTTCTCTATATTTCCTTCATATAAACTAGTAGTTGGCTTTATCTGATTCAAGTTTGCTTATTTTATTTATTTATTTTTTAGCAAGACTGTTTTGTAAAAGGTTTTATATTGTTCCATCAGGAGGCATATAGTGTCTGAAGGTTTCTTTTTGTGATGTTAATAGCCATTGATGCTTAATGCCTAAATTCATTGGAGTTTGCAAACAGTAATATTTTAATTCTAGCATTCTTTTTTCACATAGTAGCTGGAATATTTCTATAAAGAGAAACATTTCCTTATCTAATATTTGATTACTTAGTAGTATTGTTCAGCTAGGAAAGGTAGGATAAATCCTTTCCCTTTATTTACCCATTAAAAAAAAATAAGTTAGTTTTCTAGATGGGAGGAATTTTTTCATAATGTATATGCATATCAAATTATCACAATGTACACTTTAAATATCTTACAATTTTATTTGTCAATCATACCTCAATAAAACCGGGGGAAAATGAGTTACTTTTCTCAGTATTCCAGTGGTGGCCATTTAGTTGTTTTTTGCTATTGTTCTGAATTCATTATTTTTAGTGATGCTCAAATTGTCTCCTCATTGCCAGTGGTAGTCTCTATAAATTGGCTTCTCTATGCTTTTAATCTTTCTTAGTCTGAAATCCTTGCTCCCTTGTCTCAAAACATTTGGCTGTTCCCAAAAATCAGATATGCTGTCTCCAAGGATGAGTATATGCCATCATTGAGAATAGGAAGAAAAAAAAAAGGAAATGGGCACCAAAAACGCTGCCACAATTTGGAGCAATGGAATATACTTAGTCTTCTATGATAACTGCTTAGAGGGAGAGAAGCTCATTTAGATGAGTTCAGTTCAATACATTCATTTTAGAAAACAAATTCAATTACCCTATAATCAGAACTCTTACATTGTGTTTTATTTTGGTAGGAGAGTGTAGTCAAAAAAAGTCAGTGCTTGATTTTAAGTATATGTACATGAGTAATTACGCCCATTTCCAAGTATTAAGCACCATGAACTGCTGCTGGCTGACCAAGTCAAGGGCATGTGTCAGTCCATGTCTCTGAGCCTCCTTAGCAGTACATGGGACAGCCTACAACCAGTTCCATTTGGTATACCATTGTTAATTGACACAGTTATGTCTGCTGCCACTGAGGTCTTTATACTTCACACCTTCAACGAAAACCTGTTGATCTCATGGTCAAGGGCAGCTTTCCAAGTTTTCTAACTCTCACACCTGTGAATACTCAGTCTCCACTGTCCATTATCATCATGAATACCTTTACTTTGACACTGTAACAAAAATCTGAATTTAAATTGCTGAATAAGAGGAAAAAATGTACTATGACCTAATAATAAAAAATATTTTTATTAGAGTTACTGTAACTCATAAAGTCAAGTTTGATTATAAATTTGGTCTTTGATTTGCATTTACGCTTCTACAGTGGTGGGGGGGAAAACCGTCATTCCTGTGTCTGTACAAAGGCACCATGGCCACTGATTGTTTTCCTAGCAAGGCTTGCTTGTCTTAAAAAAAGAAAAATTGTCTTTTACAAATAAAATTCCAAAGGAAGAAGCACTTAACAAAGAATTTTTCTTTCACAAATGTTATGATTTGGGTATAACAAGCCATATTGAATCCATTGGGTTTTTGGTAATAGATTTCAAAATACTTCATAAATGTAAATAATATGATGACTAATGGGTCAAGTAAAGTTGGAACATTTTAAATGAGAAAATAGCTGGAACAGTTTTCAGGAAACTTTTCCAGTTGATGTTTGGTCCCCCACAAGGTGTGCATTAACATAAACTTAGGGGAATCACCTCTGGGGCTTGAATTCCCTCTCTGATTTCATTATTACAATATGATTCTTTTCCTTTCACTATTAAGTCATCTCTTAGGGTGATGGGAGCATAAAATAAGTGTAATTTATTTGTATTTGTCTAATCTCCTTTTAACTCAATAATCATTCCATCATTCTGTTTCCTGGTAGCTGTTCAGAAAGTTTTGAAGGGTAATTAGAGTCTAATAATTGACAGGCATGGGTTTACTTGGTAACTTAAAGATATAGAATGTGTTCTGGGGATGGTGAGAAATTAGATTTGGCAGAGAAATAGATGACTCAGCTGGGAGATTCTCTATTACTACACATTCTTAAAATCTAAACATTGAAAGTAATCCATTTATTAAAGTTCATTGAGGATTATGAAAAAAATTCTAAACCCTTTAAAACAAGAATCTGATAATAATTGGAATAAAATCCACATGAGCCATCTATGCCTGGTTCTTTATCCAGTCCTATTTCCAATTCTTGTAAAACATCATTTTATATAGCTCCCACTGTTTCTGTTGAATAAAACTTTTGTAGTCCTTTAATGTTTTCATCTTAATAATGAGGTTAGTGTTTTTCATCAGTTTTTAAAAGTATGAAAGAAGACCAGAAAATGCTCAATTTTTATTTTTTTATGTTTATAAATGCCAAATTTGTTTGCATAATTTTCCCATTTGTAAAAATAATTGTGAAAATAATTTTCCTATCATTTTGAAACTACAAATTATTTACAATAATTTTCTACCCCAAAAAGTACCTGACTAGTTCAAGGATGTAAAAGTCTAGAGACACTGGGGAATAAAAGTAACAATACAAATTTGTTGAATTATCAGATGTAACAGTGACTTCATGATTTTAACTGAAGGATTCACACATGCTGATGGACTTTACACAGCAATAAAGGGTGCTGTTGCATTTGTGGTGTTTCTCATTCTGGTGCGTGCTGCATATCTCTTGGTGGGCCTGGTACTTTGAAAGGAATACCTAATATTACAATATAGCCTCATTTTAGCTCTGCTTTTTGGGCTCTTGACCTGACTTGCCCAAACAGGACTGCCCCAGTCTCTCTGTGTAAACATAGGCTGTGTTTTGCAAGGAATGTGGCCCAACACTCAAGCTCTCAGGGGGTGGGAGTGGGGGACTTGTGGCCTAGTGGAGGGCACCATGAACAGAGGTTGCACTGTATGCAAACAAACAGACAGAAACCATTTAAAAGGTAAATTATTTAAATGCTTTAAATATCAACTTATTTCTTACACAAAGTTAACATAACACCTGTACTGTGCTATATATATAGCTCTAGTAGATTCTTGCACTTTCCAAAAACTTTTATCTGCTGCTGTTCAGTGACTGAGAGATTGCATTTGTACTCCTAGGTTTAAGATCACTCAAAGAATGAAGTTTTCATGCACACGTAACAGTTTGACCTAACCACACAGGAAAGATAGATCAAGTGATCAAAGTGTCCAAATAAGAAGCCCTCCTTTATCAATCCAGTGTTTTAGGAAAGAGTCATTCAGGAGCCAGCCCACAAAAAGTTAACGTTAAAAACTTACATTTCAATTCACTAAGCAAAAGAAATATATAAGAAATGTAAATAATTAAACTTTAAAATGATTTTTAAAAATTATCCTGTAGCATTTATTCTTCTGAAGTTATTAAAGTTTAAAATCACACTGACACTTTTGGAACAAACTACATGAGAGACAGAGATACAAGATACTGGTTCAGATTTTCTTATTCATAAAATTTGTTGAGTCCTGGTTAATTGTTATATATAAACTAGTGACCTAATAGAGCTTCATGACTTAAAAGAACAAGACAGGCAATTTTATGTAGTTATATATTTGTCATCTCCATTTTGAGCTATTACACTCGTACTGAATAAATACTGGGGGCTGTTCTTGATGTTGCTTTGGGAAATTGATCTTTCTGATTTCAGACTTTTCAAAGAAGTTATATTTAGTAGGATAAGATAGACAATATAGCTCAAATAGAGTCATAGTTGAAATTCACAAATATGATTAGATTTTAGTACACATTTCTTTTTCTGAATTATCAGCATTTGACTTCTACTGATAAAAAAGAACCTTCTTTTAAAATTTATTTTGTAGAGCCAAGTCACATGAAAGAATATATTCTCTCTCATAAGTAAACTACTTTATTATTTTTTTAAACATCTTTATTGGAGTATACTTGCTTTACACTGGTATGTTAGTTTCTGCTTTATAACAAAGTGAATCAGTTATACATATACATATGTCCCCATATCTCTTCCCTCTTGCGTCTCCCTCCCTCCCACCCTCCCTATGCCACCCCTCTAGGTGGTCACAGAGCACCGAGCTGATCTCCCTGTGCTATGCAGCTGCTTCCCACTAGCTATCTATTTTACATTTGGTAGTGTATATATGTCCATGCCACTCTCTCACTTTCTCCCAGCTTACCCTTTCCCCTCCCCATATCCTCAAGTCCATTCTCTAGTAGGTCTGTGTCTTTATTCCCATCTTGCCCCTAGGTTGATCAGTATGACAGACTCTAGGTCCATCCACCTCACTACAAATAACTCAATTTCGTTTCCTTTTATGGCTCAGTTTCATTCCATTGTATATATGTGCCACATCTTCTTTATGCATTCATCTGTTGATGTACACTTAGGTTACTTCCATGTCCTGGCTATTGTAAATAGAGCTGCAATGAACATTGTGGTACATGACTCTTTTTGAATTATGGTTTTCTCAGGGTATATGCCCAGTAGAGGGATTGCTGGGCCGTATGATAGTTCTGTTTTTACTTTTTTAAGGAACCTCCATACTGTTCTCCATAGGGGCTGTATCAATTTACATTCCCACCAACAGTGCAAGAGGATTCCCTTTTCTCCACACCCTCTCCAGCATTTATTATTTCTAGATTTTTTGATAACCATTCTGACCGGTGTGAGGTAATACCTCATTGTAGTTTTGATTTGCATTTGTCTAACGATTAATGATGTTGAGCATTCTTTCATATGTTTGTTGGCAGTCTGTATATCTTCTTTGGAGAAATGTCTATTTAGGTCTTCTGGCCATTTTTGGATTGGGTTCTTTGTTTTTTTTTGATATTGAGCTACATGAGCTGCTTGTAAATTTTGGAGATTAATCCTTTGTCAGTTGCTTCATTTGCAAATATTTTCGCCCATTTGAGGGTTGTCTTTTCATCTTACTTATGGTTTCCTTTGCTGTACAAAAGCTTTTAAGTTTCATTAGGTCACATTTGTTTATTTTTGTCTTTATTTCCATTTCTTTAGGAGGTGGGTCAGAAAGGATCCTGCTGAGATTTATGTCATAGAGTGTTCTGCCTATGTTTTCCTCTAAGAGTTTTATAGTGGCTGGCCTTATGTTTAGCTCTTTAATCCATTTTGAGTTTACTTTTGTGTATGGTGTTAGGGAGTGTTCTAACTTCATTCTTTTACATGAAGCTGTCCAGTTTTCCCAGCACCACTTATTGAAGAGGCTGTCTATTCTCCACTGTATATTCTTGCCTCCCTTATCAAAGATAAGGTGACCAGGCCTTCCCTGGTGGCACAGTGGTTGAGAGTCCGCCTGCCGATGCAGGGGACGTGGATTCGTGTCCTGGTCCGGGAAGATCCCACATGCCGCGGAGCGGCTGGGCCCGTGAGCCATGGCCACTGAGCCTGCGCGTCCGGAGCCTATGCTCTGCAACTGGACAGGCCACAACAGTGAGAGGCCCGCATACCACAAAAAGCAAAAACAAAGATAAGGTGACCATATGTGTGTGGGTTTATCTCTCGGCTTTCTATCCTGTTCCATTGATCTAAATTTCTGTTTTTGTACCAGTACCATACTGTCTTGATTACTGTAGCTTTGTAGAAGAGTCTGAAGTCAGGGAGCCTGATTCCTCCAGCTCCGTTTTTCTTTCTCAAGATTGCTTTGGCTCCTGGGGGTCTTTTGTGTTTCCATACAAATTGTGAAATTTTTTGTTCTAGTTCTGTGAAAAATGCCAGTGATATTTTGGGAGGGATTGCACTGAATCTGTAGATTGCTTTGGGTAGTATAGTCATTTTCACAATGTTGATTCTTCCAATCCAACAACATGGTATATCTCTCCATCTATTTGTATCATCTTTAATTTCTTTCTTTAGTACCATGTCACCTGCAAACAGTGACAGCTTTACTTCTTCTTTTCCAATGTGGATTCCTTTTATTTCTTTATCTTCTCTGAATGCTGTGGCTAAAGCTTCCAAAACTATATTGAATAGTAGTGGTGGGAGTGGGCAAACTTGTCTTCTTCCTGATCTTATCTTTTGTATTTCTGCAGTGTCAGTTGTTGCTTCTCCTTTTCATTTCTAATTCTGTTGTTTTGAGTCTCTTCTGCTTTTTTGTTGATGAGTCTGGCTAATGGTTATCCATTTTGTTTATCTTAAAGAACCAGGTTTTAGTTTTATTGGTCTTTGCTATAGTTTCCTTCATTTCTTTTTCATTTTTTCTGAGCTGATCTTTATGATTTCTTTCCTTCTGCTAACGTTGGGGATTTTTTCTTCTTCTTTCTCTAATTGCTTTAGGTGTAGGGTTAGGTGGTTTATTTGAGATGTTTCTTGTTTCTTAAGGTATGACTGTATTGCTATAAACTTCCCTCTTAGAACTGCTTTACCTGCATCCCATAGGTTTGGGTCGTCGTGTTTTCATTGTCATTTGTTTCTAGGTATTTTTTGATTTCCTCTTTGATTTCTTCAATGATCTCTTGGTTATTAAGGAATGTATTGTTTAACCTCCATGTATTTGTATTTTTTACAAATTTTTTCCTGTAATTGATATCTAGTCTCATAGCATTGTGGTTGGAAAAGATACTTGATATGATTTCAGTTTTCTCAGATTTACCAAGGCTTGATTGTGACCAAGATATGATCTATCCTGAAGAATGTTCCATGAGTACTTGAGAAGAAAGTGTATTCTGTTGGTTTTGGATGGAATGTCCTATAAATATCATTTAAGTCCATCTTGATTAATGTATCATTTAAAGCTTCGGTTTCCTTATTTATTTTCATTTTGGATGATCTGTCCATTGGTGAAAGTGGGGTGTTACAGTCCCGTACCATGATTGTGTTACTGTCAATTTCCTCTTTTATGGCTGTTAGTATTTGCCTTATGTATTGAGGTGCTCCTATGTTGGGTGCCTAAATGTTTACAATTGTTATATCTTCTTCTTGGATCGATCCCTTCATCATTATGTAGTGTCCTTCTTTGTCTCCTGTAATAGTCTTTGTTTTAAAGTCTATTTTGTCTGATATGAGAACTGCTACTCCAGCTTTCTATTGATTTCCACTAGCATGGAACATCTTTTTCCATCCCCTCACTTTCAGTCTGTATGTGTCTCTAGGTCTGAAGTGGGTCTCTTGTAGACAGCATATATACGGGTCTTGTTTTTGTATCCTTTCAGCCAGTCTATGTCTTTTGGTTGGAGCATTTAATCCATTTACATTTAAGATAGTTATCGATATGTATGTTCCTATTTTCATTTTCTTAATTGTTTTGGGTTTGTTATCACAGATCGTTTCCTTCTCTTGTGTTTCGTCCCTAGAGAAGTTCCTTTAGAATTTGTTGTAAAGCTGGTTTGGTGATGCTGAATCCTCTTTAGCTTTTGCTTGTCTGTAAAAGTTTTAATTTCTGTGTGGAATCTGAATGAGATCCTTGCTGGGTAGAGTAATCTTGGTTGTAGGTTTTTCCCCTTAATCACTTTAAATATGTCCTGCCACTCCCTTCTAGCTTGCAGAGTTTATGCTGAAAGATCAGCTGTTAACCTTAAGGGGAGTCCCTTGTATGTTATTTGTTGTTTTTCCCTTGCTGCTTTTAATATTTTGTCTTTGTGTTTAATTTTTGATAGTTTGATTAATATGTGTCTTGGTGTGTTTCTCCTTGGATTTATCCTGTATGGGACTCTCTGTGCTTCCTGGACTTGATTAACGATTTCCTTTCCCACATTAGGGAAGTTTTCAACTATAATCTCCTCAAATATTTTCTCAGTCCCTCTCTTTTTCTCTTCTTCTTCTGGGACCCCTATAATTCGAATGTTGGTGTGTTTAATGTTGTCCCAGAGGTCTCTGAGACTGTCCTCAATTCTTTTCATTTTTTTTTTTCTTTATTCTGCTCTATAGTAGTTATTTCCACTAGTTTATCTTCCAGGTCACTTATCCGTTCTTCTGCCTCAGTTGTTCTGCTATTGATCCCTTCTAGAAATTTTTAAATTTCATTTATTGTGTTTTTCATCACTGTTTGTTTGCTCTTTAGTTCTTCTAGTTCCTTGTTAAACATTTCTTATATTTTCTCCATTCTATTTCCAAGATTTTGGATCATCTTTACTATCATTATTCTGAATTCTTCTTCATGTAGACTGCCTATTTCCTCTTCATTTGTTAGGTCTGATGGGTTTTTACCTTGCTCCTTCATCTGCTGTGTGTTTCTCTTTCTTCTCATTTTGCTTAACTTACTGTGTTTGGGGTCTCCTTTCTGCAGGCTGCAGGTTCGTAGTTCCCATTGTTTTTGGTGTCTGCTCCCAGTGGCTAAGGTTGGTTCAGTGGGTTGTGTAGGCTTCCTGGTGGAGGGGACTAGTGCCTGTGTTCTGGTGGTTGAGGCTGGATCTTGTCTTTCTAGTGGGTAGGTCCACGTCTGGTGGTGTGTTTTGCAGTGTCTGTGGCCTTTTAATGATTTTAGGCAGCCTCTCTGCTAATGGATAGTGTTGTGTTCCTGTCTTGTTAGTTGTTTGGCATAGGGTGTCTAGCATTGGAGCTTGCTGGTCGTTGAGTGGAGCTGGGTCTTGGGGTTGAGATGAAGATCTCTGGGAGAATTTCACCATTTGATATTATGTGGAGCTGGGAGGTCTCTTGTGGACCAGTGTCCTGAAGTTGTCTCTCCCACCTCAGAGGCACAGCCCTGACACCTGGCTGGAGCACCAAGAGCCTGTCATCCACACAGCTCAGAATAAAAGGGAGAAAAAAAAGAAAGAGATAAGGTAAAATAAAATAAAGCTATTAAATAAAAAATAATTATTAAAAAATAATTTTTTAAGTAATAAAAAGAAAGAAAGAACAACCAAACCAAAAAACAAATCCACCAATGATAACAATCACTAAAAACTATACTAAAAAAAAACAAGAAAAAAACGGACAGAGAGAACCCTAGGACAAATGGTAAAAACAAAGCTGTACAGACAAAATCACACACAGAAGCATACACATACACACTCACAAAAAGAGAAATAGGGAAAAATATATATATATTGTTGCTCCCAAAGTCCACCTCCTCAATTTCGGATGATTCGTTGTTTATTCAGGTATTCCACAGATGCAAGGTACATCAATAAACTACTTTGGATGGTGCCAAACTGACCTTTGCTTTTGAGTTTTACTGGTTTAACTGACTCTAGCCAGCTGTTAAATTAGAGCCTCCAATTTTCATCTGCCACACTTTTTTGTATTAGTAAGATCAGGAATTGTCCTATGGCTTCCGTAACCTTTAGGAGTAGCATTCCATCTTTTTCACCTTTTGCAGAAATATTAGCGTAAGTGTTCTATTTCCTTGTTGAAGGGGCCATGGAGAATGAAAAGGAAACCTGAAAAACTTACCCAGTACAGAGTTGGTTAACACTTAGGCCTAAGGTGGGCTTCCCCTACACATAAGGACACATTCCAACCCTTTAGCCTTTTGAGAAACACATGTGAGGGTGAAAAATAAATGGAGTGGAAAAAACTGTCCTGTCATGCATATGACAAAGTCATTGAAATAATTTTGTTTATTTTTTAAATTAATGTGCAGTAAAATTGTCCTTCGTTGGTGCACAGTTCTGTGAATTCTAATGAATAGATTCGTGTAACCACTACCACAGTCAAGGTACAGAACAGTTCTACCGTCTTAAAAAACTCTCATGGTATTCCTTTGTAATCACACCTCCCCCTAAATCCTAATCTATGATGATTACTGTTCTCCATCACTTTAGGGTTTTTGTTTATTTGTTTTACCTTTTTGAGAATATCATACAAATGTAATCATACAGCAGGTAACCTTTTCAGACTGGCTTCTTTCACTCACATACTGCCCTTGAGATTCAGTCAAGTTGTTGTATCTATCAGTAGTATCAATACATTCCTTTTTATTGCTGAGTAGTATTCCATTTTGTAGATGTACCGTAGTTTAAGAATTCATCCATTGAAGGACATGTAAGTTGTTTCCAATTTTGGTGATTATGAATAGAGCCACTTTAAACATTTGTGTATAAGTTGTTGTGTGATTGTAAGTTTCAATCCTCTATGATAAATACCTAGGTGTGGGATTGGTGGGTCGTATAAGTCATAAGAAATTACTAAAATGTTTCCAAATAGCCTGTATCATTTGACATTCCCACAGCAATGTATGAGAGTCCCACTAGTTCCATATCCTCTCTGGCAGTTTGTGTTATCAGTATTTTTTATTTTAGCCATTCTAATAGGTGGTTCGTCGTCATTTTTATTTGCACTTTTCTAATTACTAGTGATGTTGTATATCTTTATATGTGCTTATCTGCCATTCATATATCCTTTTGGTAAAGTGTCTATTCAAGTCTTTTGCTTATTTTAAAATTAGCCTGTTTGTTTCTTATTGTTGAATTTGAAAGTTTTTTATATATTCCGGATACAAGTCTTTTGTCAGATATGTGACTTGCAAATATTCTCTCCCAGTGCATAGCTTGTCTTTTCATTCTCTTAACACTACTTTTTACAGAGCAAAAGTTTTTAGTGTGAAGTTTTTTCAAATGAATCATGCTTTTTTTGGTACTGTATATAAGAATTCTGCCTAACTTCAGTACTCATAGATTTTCTCCTGTTTTCATCTTAAAATGTTTTATATTTTACATTTTATATTCAGATCTATGATTCATTTTTAGTTAATTTTGGATAAAGTATAAAGTTGAGTTCAACTTTTTTCTTTCTTTTTGCAGGGGGGGCATGAGGATGTATGACACTATTTGCTGATAAAACTCTCTTCATTGAACTGCCTTTGCAACTTAAAAAAAATATCATTTCACAATATTTGGTTGGCCTCTATAATCTGGATTCTCTGTTCTGTTCTACCGATATACATGTATATAACTTCTCCAGAATTATACTGTATTGATCATAGTAGCTTCGTAGCAAGTCTTAAAATTAGATAGTGTAAGTCCTCCAATGTCATTCTTCTATTTCTATAGTGTTTTAGCTATTCTAGTTCCTTTGCTTTCCTGTATACCTTTTAGAATCAGCTTTTCTATATCTACAATAAATACTGCTGGAATTTTTATTGGAATTGTGTTAAATCTATAGATCAATTGGGAGAGATTTTATATCTTTACTATTTTGAGTCTTCCAATCCATGAATATGTTATGTATACAGTATATCTCTCCATTTACTTAGGTCTTTAATGATTTTTCAACATATAGATTCTCTACGAGTTTTATCAGATTTATACCTAAGTATTTATTTTATTTGGAGCTTTTATAAATATTATTTTTTGTTTAAATTTTACTCCAACTGCATATTGCTGGTTTGTAGTTGCATCGGCAGGCAGACTCTCAACCACTGCACCACCAGGGAAGCCCTCAACTGATTTTTGTATAGTGGTCTTGCATTCTAAAATCTTATCAAGTTCACTTAGTAATTCTAGGAGCTTTTCTGAAGATTTCATGGAGTTTTCTACATGGACAATCATGTCATCTGCGAATAGACATCATTTTATGTCTTTCTTTCCAATCTTCATGCCTTTTATTTCTTTTTCTTGCCTTATTGAGCTGGTTGGGATCTCTAGGATTAAATACAGAGTATGAGTAGTGAGAATGAATATCATTGCCTTGTTTCTGGTCTTAGGAGAAAAGCATTCAATCCTTCATGATTAAGTATGACATTAACTATAGGTTTTTCATCTGTGAACTTTATCAGGTTAAGGAAGTTTCCATCTATTGACAGTTTGTTAAGAGTTCTTATCATAAATGGATATTGGTTTTTTAAAAGCTTTTCTGCATCAATTGATATGATCATGTTTTTTTGTTTTGTAAACTGGTAATACCATTACTTTGATTGATTTTCTAATATTGAACCAGCCTTGTAGTCCCAGGATAAACCCCTCTTGGTTGTGGTATATTATTAGTTTCTTATGTTACTTGATTTTTTTTAATTTATTTGGAGGATTTTTATTTTTATGTCTCTGTTTTCTAGGGCTATTGGTCTGTAGTTTTCTTTTACTGTCTTTGTCTAGTTTTGGTATCAGTAATGATGGTTTCATAAAATGAATTTAGGAGTATTGTCTCCTATTTTCTGTGGTACAAGAAAAAGAAGGAAAAAATGAGGCATTTTCCTTAGTCCTTGTGGGCATTAGGAACTCCCTTCCCATTACTGAAGCCAGAAATAGAGGGTGTCCCCTACTACTCCCTCTATCCACACCTGATGCCCACCTCCAGGTTTTGGGCTGCCCCAGGCTATGGAATATCAGAAGAAAAATGAGAAACTCACTACCTTTTGGTGGTATTTTAAAATCTAGTCATCTTCCCCCGTCTACCTGTTACCATTTACTTTTCAAAATCCTCAAATAGCTGCTCTGTGTAGGTTTTTTTTGTTGTTTGCTTTTGGTTTTTTTTTTTGTTTGTTTTTAATTAAGCTTTGTGCTTATTTTTTGTAATTTATTTTATTTATTAATTTTGGCTGCATTGGGTCTTTGTTGCTGCACGCAGGCTGTCTCTAGTTGTGGCGAGCAGGGGCTGCTCTTTGTTGCGGCGCACGGGCTTCTCACTATGGTGGCTTCTCTTGTTGCAGAGCACGGGTTCTACAGTGCAGGCTCAGTAGTTGCGACGTGTGGGCTTAGTTGCTCTGTGGCATGTGATATCTTCCCGAACCAGGGCTCGAACCCATGTCGCCTGTATTGGCAGATGGATTCTTAACCACTGCGCCACCAGGGAAGCTCTCTGTATAGGTTTTTTAGCTGTAATCTCTCCAGATATTATAGCTGTATAAAGTGGGAGAGACAGGGCTCCATCTTTCCTGGGACCCTGAAGTAATTTTTAAAGAGAGGGAATTGGCAACTAACAAAGAGAAAAGCAAAGTGTATTAGATATTTTTGCTCTGGGGGGAAAAGGTGAAAGAAGCTAGGCCTTGAAACTTCATTTATGATCACATTAGAAACAGGAAATATTATGTGGGTAAATATGCATATGGAGTTTGTGTTAGTTTTTTATTGATGCATAACAAATTACCACAAATGTAGTGGCTTATAGCAATACAAATTTATTATCTCAATCCTGCAGGTCAGAAGTCCAGTTGGGTTTAGCTATATTCTCTGCTCAGAATCTTGCAAGGCCAAAATCAAGGTGTCCGTTGGGCTGGGCTCTAATCTAGAGGCTCCAGGGAAGAATCGACTTAGAAATTCATTCCATTTGTTTGCATAATCCAGTTCCTGTGGTCATAGGACTCACGTCCCTAATTCCTTGTTAGCAGCTGGCCATTGCTTCCTTCCCTCAGCTTTAGGGTGCCCATTCCTTCTCACATGACCCCTACCATCCTCAAAGCAGCAATGATATATAATAGACCCCTTCTCACGTTTCAAATCTTTCTGACTTCCCCTTCTGCCTCCTTCATGTACTTTTTAAAGGGCCTGTATAATAGATCAGGCCCACCAGATAATCTCTGTGTTAAATTCAATTTACCTGGGATTTTTATCACACCTATAAAATCCCTTTCAGCATAGCAGTACCTAGATTAGTGTTTGATTCAATAACCAGGGGAGAGGAATCTTGGGAGAAGGGGGTCATCTTCAGAATTCTGCCTATCACAGAACCAGATTAGAAATTTCAGGGTGCTCCAACATGAACTGACCAAACATGTACTTCATGCTGAGTTTGAGGCCCAATGCTAAGTATTAAAGGTGAAAAATGTACACTCAAGGATCTTCTCTATTGGTGAGAGACATAATCTCATAAAAAGATACTTATGCAGGGCCAGCTTTGTGGAACTACTTCTTGGAGAACATGCTGAGCAGTATCCTGAAGATTACGCATTAGGCAAAGACAAAGGAGCAACATGATCAAAGGTCTTGTGGTATAACATAGCATGGGCTGGGGGGAGTGGGCTCTATAAACTCTTTGATATTTCTGGAGCTTTAATATTTGAGGTGAGCAACGGCTGCAGATAAGGAAAGGCAAGACCTTTTTTTCCATTCTAAGGAGCTTCATCTTTTATCCCATAGGTAAAGAAGAGCCATTAAAGCGTTTTAAGCAATAGTGAGCCAATCAGGATCACACTAGAAACAAATCATTTGGAAATTACTCTGGAGACTGGATTAACAGGAATCGGTCTAGACAGAGAAACCTTTTAGGAGGCTTTATATTAGCTGAGCAATATCAAAGGCATGGAGGGAAAACCTGGGGAGTGGCTGGAATGCTCAAGAGAAGGAGATTGGATTTAAGCAATATTTTGGAAGTAAAATTGACATAACTTAATCACTGAGTGGGTTTGGACCAGGAAAAGAGGGAATGAAATGAATCAAAAAGTCAGATTTTTTATTTGAGCCAGTTGGTAGATTAGAGTCATTAACTGAGACAGGGAATATAGCATGTGTGAGAGGAGGTAATGGGTTGTTCTGGATGAAATGATTTGATGAGCCTGTGGGAGTTCAGTAGGAAGGAAAAAATCATTCTTTTTTTTTTTTCCTTCACTACATCATAAAATGTTTGTTTTGTACTTCCTGTGGACCAAACAGTAGTTTCGGCACTCAGAATATTAAGATGTAGAACAGTCCTTATTGTTCAGGAGTTCACAGTTAGCTGGACTATGACAGATACCTAAGCAGTAACTATAAAAATAATATGAATAGGTACCTGATGATGGTACAATAAACAGGACATTCTGAAAGCAGTGGATGAGAGGCACCTCACTCGGCCTCAGGGGTCAAGAAAGACTTCCTGGAGTCTTTGAGACTCAAGGACTGAGTCTCAAAGGCCAAGTTAGACAAATAAGCAGAGGTATAGCTTTTCTGGTTTTTTGTTTGTTTGTTTCCTGTGTCACGGGGACTACCATACCTGAGATACAAGGATCCATATTGAGATAGTAGTCAACAACTCTCATATATACCATTCCGTGGATGTTTTGCCAGTTTACAGTCGGGGAAAAGGGATCCCTTAGGCTCAGCAGTTAGTATAGGTGGATATTTGGGCAACTTCCTGAGTAGGTCAATAAACTGTTTCTATGGCTACTTCTGACGCTTAGTTTCAATCTCACGTTATGAATCCAGGCAAAAGCAGGCAGCTTCTGGCCCCGACATCTGAGTCTTCTTTCTGCTTTAGCTTTGTCTTATTTTCCCGTTGTTGCTATCATCTGTTAAGATTGTTTGTTTTTTTCACTGTGGTAAAAGGTGGTATTATTTTCTGTGAGGCCACAGAATTTCGAAGCCCTCATAAAAGAATTTGCAGGCAGAGCCGGACAGTGTATGAATCATTTGAATCATCCAATTTCCCTAAAATATTTGCCCACCAGCCTCTTTGAGTACCCCAAATTCTACAAGTCAAAAATAATTCCTTTCAAAAATGGTGCTGGTATAGGGGCTTCCCTGGTGGCGCAGTGGTTGGGAGTCTGCCTGCCGATGCAGGGGACACGGGTTTGTGCCGCAGAGGGGCTGGGCCCGTAAGCCATGGCCGCTGAGCCTGCGCGTCCGGAGCCTATGCTCCGAACGGGAGAGGCCACAACAGTGAGAGGCCCGCGTACCGCAAACAAAAAAAAAAAAAAAA